>NW_028239117.1:0-162967 GCF_036417535.1 Chlamydotis macqueenii
TCCGACGTTCGTGATTTTTCGGGGTTTTTTTTCAGTGGGCGCCCAGGTTCAGCTGGTGGTAAACGTCGAAGCCCTGTTGTTCAGGGAAAGCGCAGAACCCCAATGTCTGTGGTGCTGTAGATGCACTGCCAAAGTCTGGTGAGGAGCAGCAAGAGCTTGACTGGCTGGCACTTTTGGTGTGGGAGCAATCGTCCGACGTTTGTGATTTTTCATTTATTTTTTTCAGGGGCGCCCAGGTGCAGCGGGTGGTAAACGTTGAAGCCCTGTTGGTCAGGGAAAGCTCGGAGCCCTGATGTCTGTGGTGCTGTAGATGCACTGCCAAAGTCTGGTGAGTAGCAGCAAGAGCTTGAGTTGCTGGCACTTTCGTTGTGGGAGCAATCGTCCGACGTTCGTGATTTTTCGGGGTTTTATTTCAGTGGGCGCCCAGGTGCAGCTGGTGGTAAACGTCGAAGCCCTGTTGGTCAGGGAAAGCCCGGAGCCCCGATGTCTGTGGTGCTGTAGATGCGCTGCCAAAGTCTGGTGAGTAGCAGCAAGAGCCTGAGTTGCTGGCACTTTCGTTGTGGGAGCAATCGTCTGACGTTCGTGATTTTTCGGAGATTTATTTCAGTGGGCGCCCAGGTGCAGCTGGTGGTAAACGTTGAAGCCCTGTTGGTCAGGGAAAGCCCGGAGCCGTGATGTCTGTGGTGCTGTAGATGCGCTGCCAATGGCCGGTGAGGAGCAGCAAGAGCTTGACTGTCTGGCACTTTCGGTGTGGGAGCAATCGTCCGATGTTCGTGATTTTTCGTTTATTTTTTTCAGTGGGCGCCCAGGTTCATCTGGTGGTAAACGTCGAAGCCCTGTTGGTCAGGGAAAGCGCAGAGCCCCGATGTCTGTGGTGCTGTAGATGCGCTGCCAATGGCCGGTGAGGAGCAGCAAGAGCTTGACTGGCTGGCACTTTCAATGTGGGAACAATCGTCCGACGTTCGTGATTTTTGGGGGTTTTATTTCAGTGGGCGCCCAGGTGCAGCTGGTGGTAAACGTCGAAGCCCTGTTGGTCAGGGAAAGCCCGGAGCCCCGATGTCTGTGGTGCTGTAGATGCGCTGGGAATGGCCGGTGAGGAGCAGCAAGAGCTTGACTGGCTGGCACTTTCGGTGTGGGAGCAATCGTCCGATGTTCATGATTTTTCGTTTATTTTTTTCAGTGGGCGCCCAGGTGCAGCTGATGGTAAATGTCGAAGCCCTCTTGGTCAGGGAAAGCGTAGAACCCCGATGTCTGTGGTGCTGTAGATGCACTCCCAAAGTCCGGTGAGTAGCAGCAAGAGCTTGAGTTGCTGGCACTTTCGGTGTGGGAGCAATCGTCCGACGTTCGTGATTTTTCGGGGTTTTATTTCAGTGGGCGCCCAGCTGCAGCTGGTGGTAAATGTCGAAGCCCTGTTGGTCAGGGAAAGCCCGGAGCCCCGATGTCTGTGGTGCTGTAGATGCACTGCCAAAGTCCGGTGAGGAGCAGCAAGAGCTTGACAGGCTGGCACTTTGGGTGTGGGAGGAATCGTCGGACGTTCGTGATTTTTCGGGGTTTTATTTCAGTGGGCGCCCAGGTGCAGCGGGTGGTAAACGTTGAAGCCCTGTTGGTCAGGGAAAGCGCAGAACCCCGATGTCTGTGGTGCTGTAGATGCACTGCCAAAGTCCGGTGAGTAGCAGCAAGAGCTTGAGTTGCTGGCACTTTCGGTGTGGGAGGAATCGTCCGACGTTCGTGATTTTTCGGGGTTTTTTTTCCGTGGGCGCCCAGGTGCAGCGGGTGGTAAACGTCGAAGCCCTGTTGGTCAGGGAAAGCCCGGAGCCCCGATGTCTGTGGTGCTGTAGATGCGCTGGGAATGGCCGGTGAGGAGCAGCAAGAGCTTGACTGGCTGGCACTTTCAGTGTGGGAGCAATAGTCCGACGTTCGTGATTTTTCGGGGTTTTTTTTCAGTGGGCGCCCAGGTTCAGCTGGTGGTAAACGTCGAAGCCCTGTTGGTCAGGGAAATCCCGGAGCCCCGATGTCTGTGGTGCTGTAGATGCACTGCCAAAGTCCGGTGAGGAGCAGCAAGAGCTTGAGTTGCTGGCACTTTTGGTGTGGGAGCAATCGTCCGACGTTCGTGATTTTTCGGGGTTTTATTTCAGTGGGAGCCCAGGTGCAGCTGGTGGTAAATGTCGAAGCCCTGTTGGTCAGGGAAAGCTCGGAGCCCCGATACCTGTGGTGCTGTAGATGCGCTGGGAATGGACGGTGAGGAGCAGCAAGAGCTTGACAGGCTGGCATTTAAGGTGTGGCAGGAATCGTCTGACATTTGTGATTTTTGGGGTTTTTTTTTCAGGGGGCACCCAGGTGCAGCTGGTGGTAAACGTCGAAGCCCTGTTGTTCAGGGAAAGCGCAGAACCCCGATGTCTGTGGTGCTGTAGATGCACTGCCAAAGTCCGGTGAGTAGCAGCAAGAGCTTGAGTTGCTGGCACTTTCGGTGTGGGAGGAATCGTCCGACGTTCGTGATTTTTCGGGGTTTTATTTCAGTGGGCGCCCAGGTGCAGCTGGTGGTAAACGTCGAAGCCCTGTTGGTCAGGGAAAGCCCGGAGCCCCGATGTCTGTGGTGCTGTAGATGCACTGGGAATGGGCAGTGAGGAGCAGCAAGAGCTTGACAGGCTGGCACTTTCGGTGTGGGAGCAATCGTCCGACGTTCGTGATTTTTGCGGTTTTTTTTTCAGTGGGCGCCCAGGTTCAGCTGGTGGTAAACGTCGAAGCCCTGTTCGTCAGGGAATGCCCGGAGCCCCGATGTCTGTGGTGCTGTAGATGCGCTGGGAATGGCCGGTGAGGAGCAGCAAGAGATTGTGTTGCTGGCAATTTCGGTTTGGGTGCAATCGTCCGACGTTCGTGATTTTTCGGGGTTTTATTTCAGTGGGAGCCCAGGTTCAGCTGGTGGTAAACGTCGAAGCCCTGTTCGTCAGGGAATGCCCGGAGCCCCGATGTCTGTGGTGCTGTAGATGCGCTGGGAATGGCCGGTGAGGAGCAGCAAGAGATTGTGTTGCTGGCAATTTCGGTTTGGGTGCAATCGTCCGACGTTCGTGATTTTTCGGGGTTTTTTTCAGTGGGATCCCAGGTGCAGCGAGTGGTAAACGTCGAAGCCCTGATGGTCAGGGAAAGCCCGGAGCTCCGATGTCTGTGGTGCTGTAGATGCGCTGGGAATGGCCGGTGAGGAGCAGCAAGAGCTTGACTGGCTGGCACTTTGGGTGTGGGAGCAATCGTCCGACGTTTGTGATTATTCGGGGTTTTTTTTCAGTGGGAGCCCAGGTGCAGCTGGTGGTAACAGTCGAAGCCCTGTTGGTCAGGGAAAGCCCGGAGCCCCGATGTCTGTGGCGCTGTAGATGCGCTGCCCATGGCCGCTGAGGAGCAGCAAGAGCTTGTGTTGCTGGCACTTTTGGTGTGGGAGCAATTGTCCGACGTTCGTGATTTTTCGGGGTTCTTTTCAGTGGGCGCCCAGGTTCAGCTGGTGGTAAACGTTGAAGCCCTGATCGTCAGGGAAAGTCCAGAGCCCTGATGTCTGTGGTGCTGTAGATGCGCTGGGAATGGGCGGTGAGGAGCAGCAAGAGCTTGACAGGCTGGCATTTAAGGTGTGGCAGGAATCGTCCAACGTTTGTGATTTTTCGGGGTTTTATTTCAGTGGGCGCCCAGGTGCAGCTGGTGGTAAACATCGAAGCCCTGTTGGTCAGGGAAAGCCCGGAGCCCCGATGTCTGTGGTGCTGTAGATGCACTGCCAATGTCCGGTGAGTAGCAGCAGGAGCTTTAGTTGCTGGCACTTTTGGTGTGGGAGTAATCGTCCGACGTTCGTGATTTTTCGGGGTTTTTTTTCAGTGGGAGCGCAGGTGCACCTGGTGGTAAACGTCGAAGCCCTGTTGGTCAGGGAAAGCCCGGAGCCGCGATGTCTGTGGTGCTGTAGATGCACTGCCAAAGTCCGGTGAGAAGCAGCAAGAGCTTGACTGGCTGGCACTTTCGGTGTGGGAGCAATCGTCCGTCGTTTTTAATTTTTCAGGGTTTTTTTTCAGTGGGCGCCCAGGTTCAGCTGGTGGTAAACTTCTGAGCCCTGTTGGTCAGGGAAAGCCCGGAGCCGCGATGTCTGTGGTGCTGTAGATGCACTGCCAAAGTCCGGTGAGAAGCAGCATGAGCTTGAGTTGCTGGCACTTTCGGTGTGGGAGCAATCGTCTGATGTTCGTGATATTTCGTTATTTTTTTCAGTGGGCGCCCAGGTGCAGCTGATGGTAAACGTCGAAGGCCTGTTGGTCAGGGAAAGCCCGGAGCCCCGATGTCTGTGGTGCTGTACATGCGCTGCCAATGGCCGGTGAGCAGCAGCAAGAGCTTGACTGGCTGGCACTTTCGGTGTGGGAGCAATCGTCCGATGTTTGTGATTTTTCGGGGTTCTTTTCAGTGGGCGCCCAGGCTCAGCTGGTGGTAAACGTCGAAGCCCTGTTGGTCCGGGAAAGCCCAGAGCCCCGATGTCTGTGGTGCTATAGATGCGCTGCCAATGGCCGGTGACGAACAGCAAGAGCTTGACAGGCTGGCACTTTCGGTGTGGGATCAATCGTCCGACGTTTTTGATTTTTCAGGGTTTTTTTTTCAGTGGGCAACCAGGTGCAGCTGGTGGTAAACGTCGAAGCCCTGTTGGTCAGGGAAAGCCCGGAGCCGCGATGTCTGTGGTGCTGTAGATGCGCTGCCAATGGCTGGTGAGGAGCAGCAAGAGCTTGACTGGCTGGCACTTTTGCTGTGGCAGCAATCGTCCGACGTTCGTGATTTTTCTTTTATTTTTTTCAGCGGGCGCCTAGGTTCAGCTGGTGGTAAACGTCGAAGCCCTGTTGGTCAGGGAAAGCCCGGAGCCCCGATGTCTGTGGCGCTGTAGATGCGCTGGGAATGGCTGGTTAGAAGCAGCATGAGCTTGACTGGCTGGCACTTTTGGTGTGGGAGCAATCGTCCGACGTTCGTGATTTTTCGGGGTTATTTTCAGTGGGAGCCCAGGTTCAGCGAGTGGTAAACGTCGAAGCCCTGTTGGTCAGGGAAAGCCCGGAGCCCCGATGTCTGTGGTGTTGTAGATGCACTGCCACTGTCCGGTGAGGAGCAGCAAGAGCTTGACTGGCTGGCACTTTGGGTGTGGGAGCAGTCGTCCGACGTTCGTGATTTTTCGGGGTTTTATTTCAGTGGGCGCCCAGGTGCAGCTGGTGGTAAATGTCGAAGGCCTGTTGGTCAGGGAAAGCCCGGAGCCCCGATGTCTGTGGTGCTGTAGATGCGCTGCCAAAGTCCGGTGAGGAGCAGCAAGAGCTTGAGTTGCTGGCACTTTCGGTGTGGGAGCAATTGTCCGACGTTCGTGATTTTTCGGGGTTTTATTTCAGTGGGCGCCCAGGTGCAGCGGGTGGTAAACGTCGAAGCCCTGTTGGTCAGGGAAAGCGTAGAGCCCCGATGTCTGTGGTGCTGTAGATGCGCTGGGAATGGCCGCTGAGGAGCAGCAAGAGCTTGAGTTGCTGGCACTTTTGGTGTGGGAGCAATTGTCCGACGTTCGTGATTTTTCGGGGTTCTTTTCAGTGGGCGCCCAGGTTCAGCTGGTGGTAAACGTTGAAGCCCTGTTGGTCAGGGAAAGTCCAGAGCCCTGATGTCTGTGGTGCTGTAGATGCGCTGGGAATGGGCGGTGAGGAGCAGCAAGAGCTTGACTGGCTGGCATTTAAGGTGTGGGAGCAATCGTCCGACGTTCGTGATTTTTCGGGGTTTTATTTCAGTGGGCGCCCAGGTTCAGCTGGTGGTAAACGTTGAAGCCCTGTTGGTCAGGGAAAGCCCGGAGCCCCGATGTCTGTGGTGCTGTAGATGCGCTGCCAATGGGCGGTGAGTAGCAGCAAGAGCTTGGCTGGCTGGCACTTTTGGTGTGGGAGCAATTGTCCGACGTTCGTGATTTTTCGGGGTTTTATTTCAGTGGGCGCCCAGGTGCAGCTGGTGGTAAACGTCGAAGCCCTGTTCGTCAGGGAAAGTCCAGAGCCCTGATGTCTGTGGTGCTGTAGATGCGCTGGGAATGGCCGGTGAGTAGCAGCAAGAGCTTGACAGGCTGGCATTTAAGGTGTGGCAGGAATCGTCCGACATTTGTGATTTTTGGAGTTTTTTTTTCAGGCGGCACCCAGGTGCAGCTGGTGGTAAACGTCGAAGCCCTGTTGGTCAGGGAAAGCCCGGAGCCCCGATGTCTGTGGTGCTGTAGATGCGCTGCCAATGGGCGATGAGGAGCAGCAAGAGCTTGACTGGCTGGCACTTTTGGTGTGGGAGCAATCGTCCGACGTTCGAGATTTTTCGTTTATTTTTTTCAGTGGGCGCCCAGGTTCAACTGGTGGTAAACGTCGAAGGCCTGTTGGTCAGGGAAATTCCAGAGCCCTGATGTCTGTGGTGCTATAGATGCGCTGGGAATGTCCGGTGAGTAGCAGCAAGAGCTTGACAGGCTGGCATTTAAGGTGTGGCAGGAATCGTCCGACATTTGTGATTTTTGGAGTTTTTTTTTCAGGCGGCACCCAGGTGCAGCTGGTGGTAAACGTCGAAGCCCTGTTGGTCAGGGAAAGCCCGGAGCCCCGATGTCTGTGGTGCTGTAGATGCGCTGGGAATGGCCGGTGATGAGCAGCAAGAGCTTGACTGGCTGGCACTTTCGGTGTGGGAGCAATCGTGCGATGTTCGTGATTTTTCGTTTATTTTTTTCAGTGGGCGCCCAGTTGCAGCTGGTGGTAAACGTTGAAGCCCTGTTGGTCAGGGAAAGCCCGGAGCCGGGATGTCTGTGGTGCTGTAGATGCACTGCCACTGTCCGGTGAAGAGCAGCAAGAGCTTGACTGGCTGGCACTTTTGGTGTGGGAGCAATCGTCCGACGTTCGAGATTTTTCGGGGTTTTATTTCAGTGGGCGCCCAGGTGCAGCTGGTGGTAAATGTCGAAGCCCTGTTGGTCACGGAAAGCCCGGAGCCCCGATGTCTGTGGTGCTGTAGATGCGCTGGGAATGGCCGGTGATGAGCAGCAAGAGCTTGACTGGCTGGCACTTTCGGTGTGGGAGCAATCGTGCGATGTTCGTGATTTTTCGTTTATTTTTTTCAGTGGGCGCCCACGTGCAGCTGGTGGTAAATGTCGAAGCCCTGTTGGTCAGGGAAAGCCCGGAGCCCCGATGTCTGTGGTGCTGTAGATGCGCCTCCAATGGCCGGTGAGGAGCAGCAAGAGCTTGAGTTGCTGGCACTTTCGGTGTGGGAGCAATCGTCCGACGTTTGTGATTTTTCGTTTATTTTTTTCAGTGGGCGGCCAGGTGCAGTGGGTGGTAAACGTCGAAGCCCTGTTGGTCAGGGAAAGCCCGGAGCCCCGATGTCTGTGGTGCTGTAGATGCGTTCGGAATGGGCGGTGAGGAGCAGCAAGAGCTTGACTGGCTGGCACTTTCGTTGTGGGAGCAATCGTCCGACGTTCGTGATTTTTCGTTTATTTTTTTCAGTGGGCGCCCAGGTGCAGCTGGTGGTAAACGTCGAAGCCCAGTTGGTCAGGGAAAGCCCGGAGTCCCGATGTCTGTGGTGCTGTAGATGCGCTGCCAATGCCCGGTGAGGAGCAGCAAGAGCTTGACTGGCTGGCACTTTCAATGTGGGAACAATCGTCCGACGTTCGTGATTTTTTGGGTTTGTTTTCCAGTGGGCGCCCAGGTTCAGCTGGTGGTAAACGTCGAAGCCCTGTTGGTCAGGGAAAGCCCGGAGCCCCGATGTCTGTGGTGCTGTAGATGCGCTGGGAATGGCCGGTGAGGAGCAGCAAGAGCTTGTGTTGCTGGCAATTTTGGTTTGGGTGCAATCGTCCGACGTTCGTGATTTTTCGGGGTTTTTTTCAGTGGGAGCCCAGGTGCAGCGAGTGGTAAACGTCGAAGCCCTGTTGGTCAGGGAAAGCCCGGAGCCCCGATGTCTGTGGTGCTGTAGATGCGCTGGGAATGGGCGGTGAGAAGCAGCAAGAGCTTGACTGGCTGGCACTTTCGGTGTGGGAGCAATCGTCCGATGTTCGTGATTTTTAGTTTATTTTTTTCAGTGGGCGCCCAGGTTCAGCTGGTGGTAAACGTCGAAGCCCTGTTGGTCAGGGAAAGCGCAGAACCCCAATGTATGTGGTGCTGTAGATGCACTGCCAAAGTCTGGTGAGTAGCAGCAAGAGCTTGAGTTGCTGGCACTTTCGTTGTGGGAGCAATCGTCCGACGTTCGTGATTTTTCGGAGTTTTATTTCAGTGGGCGCCCAGGTGCAGCTGGTGGTAAATGTCGAAGCCCTGTTAGTCAGGGAAAGCCCGGAGCCCCGATATCTGTGGTGCTGTAGATGCGCTGCCAATGGTCGGTGAGGAGCAGCAAGAGGCTGACATGCTGGCACTTTCGGTGTGGGAGCAATCGTCCGACGTTCGTGATTTTTGGGGTTTTTTTCAGTGGGCGCCCAGGTGCAGCTGGTGGTAAACGTTGAAGCCCTGTTGGTCAGGGAAAGCTCGGAGCCCCGATGTCTGTGGTGCTGTAGATGCCCTGCCAATGGGCGGTGAGTAGCAGCAAGAGCTTGAGTTGCTGGCACTTTCGGTGTGGGAGCAATCGTCCGATGTTCGTGATTTTTCGTTTATTTTTTTCAGTGGGCGCCCAGGTGCAGCTGGTGGTAAACGTCGAAGCCCTGTTGGTCAGGGAAAGCCCGGAGCCCCGATGTCTGTGGTGCTGTAGATGCGCTGGGAATGACCGGTGAGGAGCAGCAAGAGCTTGACTGGCTGGCACTTTCGGTGTGGGAGCAATCGTCTGACGTTCGTGATTTTTCGGGTTTTTTTTCCAGTGGGCGCCCAGGTGCAGCTGGTGGTAAACGTCGAAGCCCTGTTTGTCAGGGAAAGCCCGGAGCCCCGATGTCTGTGGTGCTGTAGATGCGCTGGGAATGGCCGGTGAGGAACAGCAGGAGCTTGTGTTGCTGGCACTTTCGGTGTGGGTGCAATCGTCCGACGTTCGTGATTTTTCGGGGTTCTTTTCAGTGGGAGCCCAGGTGCAGCGAGTGGTAAACGTCGAAGCCCTGTTGGTCAGGGAAAGCCTGGAGCCCCGATGTCTGTGGTGCTGTAGATTCGCTGGGAATGGCCGGTGAGGAGCAGCAAGAGCTTGACTGGCTGGCACTTTTGGTGTGGGAGCAATTGTCCGATGTTCGTGATTTTTCTTTTATTTTTTTCAGTGGGCGCCCAGGTTCAGCTGGTGGTAAACGTCGAAGCCCTGTTGGTCAGGGAAAGCCTGGAGCCCCGATGTCTGTGGTGCTGTAGATGCGCTGCCAATGGCCGGTGAGGAGCAGCAAGAGCTTGACTGTCTGGCACTTTCGGTGTGGGAGCAATCGTCCGACGTTCGTGATTTTTGGAGGTTTTATTTCAGTGGGCGCCCAGGTTCAGCTGGTGGTAAACGTTGAAGCCCAGTTGGTCAGGGAAAGCCCGGAGCCCCGATGTCTGTGGTGCTGTAGATGCGCTGGGAATGGCCGGTGAGGAGCAGCAAGAGCTTGTGTTGCTGGCTCTTTCGGTGTGGGTGCAATCGTCCGACGTTCGTGATATTTCGGGGTTCTTTTCAGTGGGAGCCTAGGTGCAGCGAGTGGTAAACGTCGAAGCCCTGTTGGTCAGGGAAAGCCCGGAGCTCCGATGTCTGTAGTGCTGTACATGAGCTGCCAGTGGCCGGTGAGGAACTGCAAGAGCTTGACTGGCTGGCACTTTGGGTGTGGGATCAATTGTCCGACGTTTTCGATTTTTCAGGGTTTTTTTTCAGTGGGTAACCAGGTGCAGCTGGTGGTAAATGTCGAAGGCCTGTTGGTCAGGGAAAGCCCAGAGCCGCGATGTCTGTGGTGCTGTAGATGTGCTGCAAATGGCCGGTGAGGAGCAGCAAGAGCTTGACTGGCTGGCACTTTCAGTGTGGGAGCAATAGTCCGACGTTTGTGATTTTTCGCGGTTTTTTTCAGTGGGCACCCAGGTGCAGCTGGTGGTAAACGTCGAAGCCCTGTTGTTCAGGGAAAGCGCAGAACCCCGATGTCTGTGGTGCTGTAGATGCACTGCCAAAGTCCGGTGTGTAGCAGCAAGAGCTTGAGTTGCTGGCACTTTCGGTGTGGGAGGAATCGTCCGACGTTCGTGATTTTTCGGGGTTTTATTTCAGTTGGCGCCCAGTTGCAGCTGGTGGTAAACGTCGAAGCCCTGTTGGTCAGGGAAAGCCCGGAGCCCCGATGTCTGTGGTGCTGTAGATGCGCTGGGAATGGCCAGTGAGAAGCAGCAAGAACTTGTGTTGCTGGCACTTTCGGTGTGTGAGCAATCGACCGATGTTCGTGATTTTTTGGGGGTTCTTTTCAGTGGGCGCCCAGGTGCAGCTGGTGGTAAACGTCGAAGCCCTGTTCGTCAAGGAAAGTCCAGAGCCCCGATGTCAGTGGTGCTGTAGATGCGCTGGCAATGGCTGGTGAGGAGTAGCTACAGCTTGACACGCTGGCACTTTCGGTGTTGGAGCAATCGTCCGACGTTCGTGATTTTTCGGGGTTTTTTTTCAGTGGGCGCCCAGGTTCAGCTGGTGGTAAACGTCGAAGCCCTGTTGGTCAGGGAAAGCCCGGAGTCCCGATGTCTGTGGTGCTGTAGATGCGCTGCCAATGGCCGGTGAGGAGCAGCAAGAGGCTGACATGCTGGCACTTTCGGTGTGGGAGGAATCGTCCGACGTTCGTGAGTTTTCGGGGTTTTTTTCAGTGGGCGCCCAGGTGCAGCTGGTGGTAAACGTCGAAGCCCTGTTGGTCAGGGAAAGCCCGGAGCCCCGATGTCTGTGGTGCTGTAGATGCGCTGCCAATGGGCGGTGAGTAGCAGCAAGAGCTTGAGTTCCTGGCACTTTCGTTGTGGGAGCAATCGTCCGACGTTCGTGATTTTTCGGGGTTTTATTTCAGTGTGCGCCCAGGTGCAGCTGGTGGTAAATGTCGAAGCCCTGTTGGTCAGGGAAAGCCCGGAGCCCCGATGTCTGTGGTGCTGTAGATGCGCTGGGAATGGGCGGTGAGGAGCAGCAAGAGCTTGACTGGCTGGCACTTTCGTTGTGGGATCAATCGTCTGATCTTCGTGATTTTTCGTTTATTTTTTTCAGTGGGCGCCCAGGTTCAGCTGGTGGTAAACGTCGAAGCCCTGTTGGTCAGGGAAAGCCCGGAGCCCCGATGTCTGTGGTGCTGTAGATGTGCTGGGAACGGCCGGTGAGGAGCAGCAAGAGCTTGTGTTGCTGGCACTTTCGGTGTGGGAGCAATCGTCCGATGTTCGTGATTTTTCGAGGGTTCTTTTCAGTGGGAGCCCAGGTGCAGCTGGTGGTAAATGTCGAAGCCTGGTTCGTCATGGAAAGCCCGGAGCCCCGATGTCTGTGGTGCTGTAGATGCGCTGCCCATGGCCGGTGAGGAGCAGCAAGAGCTTGACTGGCTGGCACTTTCGGTGTGGGAGCAATCGTGCGATGTTCGTGATTTTTCGTTTACTTTTTTCAGTGGGCGCCCAGGTGCAGCTGGTGGTAAACGTCGAAGCCCTGTTGTTCAGGGAAAGCCCGGAGCCCCGATGTCTGTGGTGCTGTAGATGCACTGCCAAAGTCCGGTGAGTAGCAGCAAGAGCTTGAGTTGCTGGCACTTTCGGTGTGGGAGCAATCGTCCGACGTTTGTGATTTTTCTGGGTTTTTTTCAGCGGGCTCCGAGGTGCAGCTGGTGGTAAACGTCGAAGCCCTGTTGGTCAGGGAAAGCCCGGAGCCCCGATGTCTGTGGTGCTGTAGATGCGCTGCCAAAGTCTGGTGAGGAGCAGCAAGAGCTTGACTGGCTGGCACTTCAGGTGTGGGAGCAATCGTCCGACGTTTGTGATTTTTCGTTTATTTATTTCAGTGGGCGCCCAGGTGCAGCTGGTGGTAAACGTCGAAGCCCTGTTCGTCAGGGAAAGCCCGGAGCCGGGATGTCTGTGGTGCTGTAGATTCACTGCCCACGGCCGGTGAGGAGCAGCAAGAGCTTGACTGGCTGGCACTTTCGGTGTGGGAGCAATCGTCCGACGTTTGTGATATTTGGGGATATTTTTTCCAGTGGGCGCCCAAGTTCAGCTGGTAGTAAACTTCTAAGCCCTGTTGGTCAGGGAAAGCCCGGAGCCCCGATGTCTGTGGTGCTGTAGATGCGCTGCCAATGGGCGGTGAGGAGCAGCAAGAGCTTGTGTTGCTGGCACTTTTGGTGTGGGAGCAATCGTCGGACGTTTGTGATTTTTGGGGATTTTTATTCACTGGGCGCCCAGGTTCAGCTCGTGGTAAACGTCTAAGCCCTGTTGGTCAGGGAAAGCCCGGAGCCCCGATGTCTGTGGTGCTGTAGATGCGCTGGGAACGGCCGGTGAGGAGCAGCAAGAGCTTGTGTTGCTGGCACTTTCGGTGTGGGAGCAATCGACCGATGTTCGTGATTTTTCGGGGGTTCTTTTCAGTGGGAGCCCAGGTGCAGCTGGTGGTAAACGTCGAAGCCCTGTTGGTCAGGGAAAGCCCGGAGCCCCAATGTCTGTGGTGCTGTAGATGCGCTGGGAATGGGCGGTGAGGGGCAGCCAGAGCTTGACAGGCTGGCATTTAAGGTGTGGCAGGAATCGTCCGACATTTGTGATTTTTGGGTTTTCTTTTTCAGTGGGCGCCTAGGTGCAGCTGGTGGTAAACGTCGAAGCCCTGTTGGTCAGGGAATGCCAGGAGGCCAAATGTCTGTGGTGCTGTAGATGCGCTGCCAAAGTCCGGTGAGGAGCAGCAAGAGCTTGACTGGCTGGCACTTTCGGTGTGGGAGCAATCGTCCGACGTTCGTGATTTTTCGTTTATTTTTTTCAGTGGGCGCCCAGGTTCAGCTGGTGGTAAATGTCGAAGCCCTGTTGGTCAGGGAAAGCGCAGAACCCCGACGTCTGTGGTGCTGTAGATGCACTGCCAAAGTCCGGTGAGTAGCAGCAGGAGCTTGAGTTGCTGGCACTTTCGGTGTGGGAGCAATCGTCCGACGTTCGTGATTTTTTGGGGTTTTACTTTCAGTGGGCGCCCAGGTTCAGCTGGTGGTAAACGTCGAAGCCTTGTTGGTCAGGGAAAGCCCGGAGCCCCGATGTCTGTGGTACTGTAGATGCGCTGCCAATGACCGGTGAGGAGCAGCAAGAGCTTGACTGGCTGGCACTTTCGGTGTGGGAGCAATCGTCCGATGTTCTTGATTCTTCGTTTATTTTTTTCAGTGGGCACCCAGGTGCAGCTGGTGGTAAACGTCGAAGCCCTGTTGGTCAGGGAAAGCTCGGAGCCCCGATGTCTGTGGTGCTGTAGATGAGCTGCCAGTGGCCGGTGAGGAACTGCAAGAGCTTGACTGGCTGGCACTTTCAGTGTGGGAGCAATCGTCTGACGTTTTTGATTTTTCAGGGTTTTTTTTCAGTGGGTAACCAGGTGCAGCTGGTGGTAAATGTCGAAGCCCTGTTGGTGAGGGAAAGCCCGGAGCCGCGATGTCTGTGGTGCTGTAGATGCGCTGGGAATGGCCGGTGAGGAGCAGCAAGAGCTTGACTGGCTGGGACTTTCGGTGTGGGAGCAATCGTCCGACGTTTGTGATTTTTCGGGGTTTTTTTTCAGTGGGCGCCCAGGTTCAGCTGGTAGTAAACGTCGAAGCCCTGTTGGTCAGGGAAAGCCCAGAGCCCCGATGTCTGTGGTGCTGTAGATGCGCTGGGAATGGGCGGTGAGGAGCAGCAAGAGCTTGTGTTGCTGGCACTTTCGGTGTGGGAGCAATCGTCCGATGTTCGTGATTTTTCGGGGTTTTACTTTCAGTGGGCGCCCAGGTTCAGCTGGTGGTAAACGTCGAAGCCCTGTTGGTCACGGAAAGCCCGGAGCCCCGATATCTGTGATGCTGTAGATGAGCTGCCAATGGCCGGTGAGGAGCAGCAAGAGCTTGACTGTCTGGCACTTTCGGTGTGGGAGCAATCGTCCGATGTTCGTGATTTTTAGTTTATTTTTTTCAGTGGGCGCCCAGGTTCAGCTGGTGGTAAACGTCGAAGCCCTGTTGGTCAGGGAAAGCCCGGAGCCCCGATGTCTGTGGTGCTGTAGATGCACTGCCAAAGTCTGGTGAGTAGCAGCAAGAGCTTGAGTTGCTGGCACTTTCGTTGTGGGAGCAATCGTCTGACGTTCGTGATTTTTCGGAGTTTTATTTCAGTGTGCGCCCAGGTGCAGCTGGTGGTAAACGTTGAAGCCCAGTTGGTCAGGGAAAGCTCGGAGCCCCGATGTCTGTGGTGCTGTAGATGCCCTGCCAATGGGCAGTGAGTAGCAGCAAGAGCTTGAGTTGCTGGCAGTTTCGGTGTGGGAGCAATCGTCCGATATTCATGATTTTTCGTTTATTTTTTTCAGTGGGCGCCCAGGTGCAGCTGGTGGTAAACGTCGAACGCTGTTCGTCAGGGAAAGCCTGGAGCCCCGATGTCTGTGGTGCTGTAGATGCACTGCCAAAGTCCGGTGAGTAGCAGCAAGAGCTTGAGTTGCTGGCAGTTTCGTTGTGGGAGCAATCGTCCGACGTTCGTGATTTTTCGGGGTTTTATTTCAGTGGGAGCCCAGGTGCAGCTGGTGGTAAATGTCGAAGCCCTGATGGTCAGGGAAAGCCCGGAGCACCGATGTCTGTGGTGCTGTAGATGTGCTGCCAATGGCCGGTGAGGAGCAGCAAGAGCTTGAGTTGCTGGCACTTTCGTTGTGGGAGCAATCGTCCGACGTTCGTGATTTTTCGGGTTTTTTTTCCAGTGGGCGCCCAGGTTCAGCTGGTGGTAAACGTCGAAGCCCTGTTGGTCAGGGAAAGCCCGGAGCCCCGATGTCTGTGGTGCTGTAGATGTGCTGCCAATCGCCGCTGAGGAGCAGCAAGAGCTTGACTGGCTGGCACTTTGGGTGTGGGAGCAATCGTCGGACGTTCGTGATTTTTCGGGGTTTTATTTCAGTGGGCGCCCAGGTTCAGCTGGTGGTAATCGTCGAAGCCCAGTTGGTCAGGGAAAGCCCGGAGCCCCGATGTCTGTGGTGCTGTAGATGCGCTGGGAATGGCCGGTGTTCAGCAGCTAGAGCTTGACTGTCTGGCACTTTTGGTGTGGGAGCAATCGTCCGACGTTCGTGATTTTTCGGGGTTCTTTTCAGTGGGAGCCCAGGTGCAGCTGGTGGTAAACGTCGAAGGCCTGTTGGTCAGGGAAAGCCCGGAGCCCCGATGTCTGTGGTGCTGTAGATGCGCTGGGAATGGGCGGTGAGGGGCAGCCAGAGCTTGACAGGCTGGCATTTAAGGTGTGGCAGGAATCGTCCGACATTTGTGATTTTTGGGTTTTCTTTTTCAGTGGGCGCCCAGGTGCAGCTGGTGGTAAACGTCGAAGCCCTGTTGGTCAGGGAATGCCAGGAGCCCAAATGTCTGTGGTGCTGTAGATCCGCTGCCAAAGTCCGGTGAGGAGCAGCAAGAGCTTGACTGGCTGGCACTTTCGGTGTGGGAGCAATCGTCCGACGTTTGTGATTTTTCGTTTATTTTTTTCAGTGGGCGCCCACGTTCAGCTGGTGGTAAATGTCGAAGCCCTGTTGGTCAGGGAAAGCGCAGAACCCCGACGTCTGTGGTGCTGTAGATGCACTGCCAAAGTCCGGTGAGTAGCAGCAGGAGCTTGAGTTGCTGGCACTTTCGGTGTGGGAGCAATCGTCCGATGTTCTTGATTCTTCGTTTATTTTTTTCAGGGGGCACCCAGGTGCAGCTGGTGGTAAACGTCGAAGCCCTGTTGGTCAGGGAATGCCAGGAGCCCAAATGTCTGTGGTGCTGTAGATCCGCTGCCAAAGTCCGGTGAGGAGCAGTAAGAGCTTGACTGACTGGCACTTTTGGTGTTGGAGCAATCGTCCGACGTTCGTGATTTTTCGGGGTTCTTTTCAGTGGGAGCCCAGGTGCAGCTGGTGGTAAATGTCGAAGCCCTGTTTGTCTGGGAAAGCCCAGAGCCCCGATGTCTGTGGTGCTGTAGATGCGCTGGGAATGGGAGTTGAGGAGCAGCAAGAGCTTGAGTTGCTGGCACTTTCGGTGTGGGAGCAATCGTCCGATGTTCGTGATTTTTTGGGGGTTCTTTTCAGTGGGCGCCCAGGAGCAGCCGGTGGTAAACGTCAAAGCCGTGTTCGTCAGGGAAAGTCCAGAGCCCTGATGTCTGTGGTGCTGTAGATGCGCTGGGAATGGCCGGTGAGGAGCAGCAAGAGCTTGACTGGCTGGCACTTTCGGTGTGGGAGCAATCGTCCGACGTTTGTGATTTTTCGTTTATTTTTTTCAGTGGGCGCCCAGGTGCAGCTGGTGGTAAACGTCGAAGCCCTGTTGGTCAGGGAAAGCGCAGAACCCCGATGTCTGTGGTGCTGTAGATGCACTGCCAAAGTCCGGTGAGTAGCAGCAGGAGCTTGAGTTGCTGGCACTTTTGGTGTGGGAGCAATCGTCCGACGTTTTTGATTTTTCAGGGTTTTTTTTCAGTGGGTAACCAGGTGCAGCTGGTGGTAAATGTCGAAGCCCTGTTGGTCAGGGAAAGCCCGGAGCCGCGATGTCTGTGGTGCTGTAGATGCGCTGGGAATGGCCGGTGAGGAGCAGCAAGAGCTTGACTGGCTGGCACTTTCGGTGTGGGAGCAATCGTCCGACGTTCGTGATTTTTTAGGGTCTTACTTTCAGTGGGCGCCCAGGTTCAGCTGGTGGTAAACGTCGAAGCCCTGTTGGTCACGGAAAGCCCGCAGCCCCGATATCTGTGATGCTGTAGATGAGCTGCCAATGGCCGGTGAGGAGCAGCAAGAGCTTGACTGTCTGGCACTTTCGGTGTGGGAGCAATCGTCCGACGTTCGTGATTTTTCGGGGTTTTTTTTCAGTGGGCGCCCAGGTTCAGCTGGTGGTAAACGTCGAAGCCCTGTTGTTCAGGGAAAGCGCAGAACCCCAATGTCTGTGGTGCTGTAGATGCACTGCCAAAGTCTGGTGAGGAGCAGCAAGAGCTTGACTGTCTGGCACTTTCGGTGTGGGAGCAATCGTCCGACGTTCGTGATTTTTCGGGGTTTTTTTTCAGTGGGCGCCCAGGTTCAGCTGGTGGTAAACGTCGAAGCCCTGTTGTTCAGGGAAAGCGCAGAACCCCAATGTCTGTGGTGCTGTAGATGCACTGCCAAAGTCTGGTGAGGAGCAGCAAGAGCTTGACTGGCTGGCACTTTCGGTGTGGGAGCAATCGTCCGACGTTTGTGATTTTTCATTTATTTTTTTCAGTGGGCGCCCAGGTGCAGCGGGTGGTAAACGTCGAAGCCGTGTTCGTCAGGGAAAGTCCAGAGCCCTGATGTCTGTGGTGCTGTAGATGCGCTGGGAATGGGCGGTGAGGCGCAGCAAGAGCTTGACAGGCTGGCATTTAAGGTGTGGCAGGAATCGTCCGACATTTGTGATTTTTCGTTTATTTTTTTCAGTGGGCGCCCAGGTGCAGCTGGTGGTAAATGTCGAAGCCCTGTTCGTCAGGGAAAGCCCAGAGCCCCGATGTCTGTGGTGCTGTAGATGCGCTGGGAATGGCCGGTGAGGAGCAGCAAGAGCTTGACTGGCTGGCACTTTCGGTGTGGGAGCAATCGTCCGACGTTTTTGATTTTTCAGGGTTTTTTTTCAGTGCGTAACCAGGTGCAGCTGGTGGTAAACGTCGAAGCCCTGTTGGTCAGGGAAATCCCGGAGCCCCGATGTCTGTGGTGCTGTAGATGCGCTGCCAATAGCCGGTGAGGAGCAGCAAGAGGCTGACATGCTGGCACTTTCGATGTGGGTGCAATCGTCTGACGTTCGTGATTTTTGGGGTTTTTTTTTCACTGGGCGCCCAGGTGCAGCTGGTGGTAAATGTCGAAGCCCTGTTGGTCAGGGAAAGCCCGGAGCCCCGATGTCTGTGGTGCTGTAGATGCGCTGGGAATGGCCGGTGAGGAGCAGCAAGAGCTTGACTGGCTGGCACTTTCAGTGTGGGAGCAATAGTCCGACGTTTGTGATTTTTGGGGGTTTTATTTCAGTGGGCGCCCAGGTTCAGCTGGTGGTAAACGTCGAAGCCCAGTTGGTCAGGGAAAGCCCGGAGCCCCGATGTCTGTGGTGCTGTAGATGCGCTGGGAATGGGAGGTGAGTAGCAGCAAGAGCTTGAGTTGCTGGCACTTTCAGTGTGGGAGCAATCGTCCGACGTTCGTGATTTTTAGTTTATTTTTTTCAGTGGGCGCCCAGGTTCAGCTGGTGGTAAATGTCGAAGCCCTGATGGTCAGGGAAAGCCCGGAGCCCCGATGTCTGTGGTGCTGTAGATGCGCTGCCAATGGCCGGTGAGGAGCAGCAAGAGCTTGACTGGCTGCCACTTTCAATGTGGGAATAATCGTCCGACGTTCGTGATTTTTCGGGTTTTTTTTCCAGTGGGCGCCCAAGTTCAGCTGGTGGTAAACGTCGAAGCCCTGTTCGTCAGGGAAAGCCCGGAGCCCCGATGTCTGTGGTGCTGTAGATGCGCTGGGAATGGCCGGTGAGGAGCAGCAAGAGCTTGACAGGCTGGCACTTTCGGTGTGGGAGCAATCGTCCGACGTTCGTGATTTTTCGGGGTTCTTTTCAGTGGGAGCCCAGGTGCAGCGAGTGGTAAACGTCGAAGCCCTGTTGGTCAGGGAAAGCCCGGAGCTCCGATGTCTGTGGTGCTGTAGATGCGCTGCCAGTGGCCGGTGAGGAACTGCAAGAGCTTGACTGGCTGGCACTTTCGGTGTGGGAGCAATCGTCCGATGTTCGTGATTTTTAGTTTATTTTTTTCAGTGGGCGCCCAGGTTCAGCTGGTGGTAAACGTCGAAGCCCTGTTGGTCAGGGAAAGCTCGGAGCCCCGATGTCTGTGGTGCTGTAGATGCCCTGCCAATGGGCAGTGAGTAGCAGCAAGAGCTTGAGTTGCTGGCAGTTTCGGTGTGGGAGCAATCGTCCGATATTCATGATTTTTCGTTTATTTTTTTCAGTGGCCGCCCAGGTGCAGCTGGTGGTAAACGTCGAACGCTGTTCGTCAGGGAAAGCCTAGAGCCCCGATGTCTGTGGTGCTGTAGATGCACTGCCAAAGTCCGGTGAGTAGCAGCAAGAGCTTGAGTTGCTGGCAGTTTCGTTGTGGGAGCAATCGTCCGACGTTCGTGATTTTTCGGGGTTTTATTTCAGTGGGAGCCCAGGTGCAGCTGGTGGTAAATGTCGAAGCCCTGATGGTCAGGGAAAGCCCGGAGCCCCGATGTCTGTGGTGCTGTAGATGTGCTGCCAATGGCCGGTGAGGAGCAGCAAGAGCTTGAGTTGCTGGCACTTTCGTTGTGGGAGCAATCGTCCGACGTTCGTGATTTTTCGGGTTTTTTTTCCAGTGGGCGCCCAGGTTCAGCTGGTGGTAAACGTCGAAGCCCTGTTGGTCAGGGAAAGCCCACAGCCCCGATGTCTGTGGTGCTGTAGATGTGCTGCCAATCGCCGCTGAGGAGCAGCAAGAGCTTGACTGGCTGGCACTTTGGGTGTGGGAGCAATCGTCCGACGTTCGTGATTTTTCGGGGTTTTATTTCAGTGGGCGCCCAGGTTCAGCTGGTGGTAAACGTCGAAGCCCAGTTGGTCAGGGAAAGCCCGGAGCCCCGATGTCTGTGGTGCTGTAGATGCGCTGGGAATGGCCGGTGTTCAGCAGCTAGAGCTTGACTGTCTGGCACTTTTGGTGTGGGAGCAATCGTCCGACGTTCGTGATTTTTCGGGGTTCTTTTCAGTGGGAGCCCAGGTGCAGCTGGTGGTAAACGTCGAAGGCCTGTTGGTCAGGGAAAGCCCAGAGCCCCGATGTCTGTGGTGCTGTAGATGCGCTGGGAATGGCCGGTGAGGAGCAGGAAGAGCTTGAGTTGCTGGCACTTTCGGTGTGGGAGGAATCGTCCGACGTTCGTGATTTTTCGGGGTTTTATTTCACTGGGCTCCCAGGTTCAGCTGGTGGTAAACGTCGAAGCCCTGTTCGTCAGGGAAAGCCCGGAGCCCCGATGTCTGTGGTGCTGTAGATGCGCTGGGAATGGGCGGTGAGGAGCAGCAAGAGCTTGACTGGCTGGCACTTTCGGTGTGGGAGCAATCGTCCGACGTTCGTGATTTTTCGGGGTTTTACTTTCAGTGGGCGCCCAGGTTCAGCTGGTGGTAAACGTCGAAGCCCTGTTGGTCAGGGAAAGCCCGGAGCCCCGATGTCTGTGGTGCTGTAGATGCGCTGCCAAGGTCCGGTGAGTAGCAGCAAGAGCTTGAGTTGCTGGCACTTTCGTTGTGGGAGCAATCGTCCGACGTTCGTGATTTTTCGGGGTTTTATTTCAGTGGGGGCCCAGGTTCAGCTGGTGGTAAATGTCGAAGCCCTGATGGTCAGGGAAAGCCCGGAGCCGCGATGTCTGTGGTGCTGTAGATGCGCTGCCAGTGGCCGGTGAGGAGCAGCAAGAGCTTGACTGGCTGGCACTTTCGGTGTGGGAGCAATCGTCCGACGTTCGTGATTTTTCGTTTATTTTTTTCAGTGGGCGCCCAGGTGCAGGGGGTGGTAAACGTCGAAGCCCAGTTGGTCAGGGAAAGCCCGGAGCCCCGATGTCTGTGGTGCTGTAGATGCGCTGGGAATGGCCGGTGAGGAGCAGCAAGAGCTTGACTGGCTGGCACTTTCGGTGTGGGAGCAATCGTGCGATGTTTGTGATTTTTCAGGGTTTTTTTTCAGTGGGCGCCCAGGTTCAGCTGGTGGTAAACGTCGAAGCCCTGTTGGTCAGGGAAAGCCCGGAGCCCCGATGTCTGTGGTGCTGTAGATGCGCTGGGAATGGCCGGTGAGGAACAGCAAGAGCTTGAGTTGCTGGCACTTTCGGTGTGGGAGCAATCGTCCGACGTTCGTGATTTTTCGGGGTTTTATTTCAGTGGGCACCCAGGTGCAGCTGGTGGTAAATGTCGAAGCCCTGTTGGTCAGGGAAATCCCGGAGCCCCGATGTCTGTGGTGCTGTAGATGCGCTGCCAATGGCCGGTGAGGAGCAGCAAGAGCTTGACTGGCTGGCACTTTCGGTGTGGGAGCAATCGTCCGATGTTCGTGATTTTTAGTTTATTTTTTTCAGTGGGCGCCCAGGTTCAGCTGGTGGTAAACGTCGAAGCCCTGTTGGTCAGGGAAAGCCCGGAGCCCCGATGTCTGTGGTGCTGTAGATGCGCTGCCAATGGCCGGTGAGGAGCAGCAAGAGGTTGACTGTCTGGCACTTTTGGTGTGGGAGCAATAGTCCGATGTTTGTGATTATTCGGGGTGTTTTTTCAGTGGGAGCCCAGGTGCAGCTGGTGGTAAACGTCGAAGCCCTGTTGGTCAGGGAAAGCCCGGAGCCCCGATGTCTGTGGTGCTGTAGATGCGCTCCCAAAGTCCGGTGAGGAGCAGCAAGAGCTTGACTGGCTGGCACTTTTGGTGTGGGAGCAATCGTCCGACGTTCGTGATTTTTGGGGGTTTTATTTCAGTGGGCGCCCAGGTTCAGCTGGTTGTAAACGTCGAAGCCCAGTTGGTCAGGGAAAGCCCGGAGCCCCGATGTCTGTGGTGCTGTAGATGCGCTGGGAATGGCCGGTGAGTAGCAGCAAGAGCTTGAGTTGCTGGCACTTTCAGTGTGGGAGCAATCGTCCGACGTTCGTGATTTTTCGGGGTTTTATTTCAGTGGGCGCCCAGGTGCAGCTGGTGGTAAATGTCGAAGGCCTGTTGGTCAGGGAAAGCCCGGAGCCCCGATGTCTGTGGTGCTGTAGATGCGCTGGGAATGGCCGGTGAGGAGCAGCAAGAGCTTGTGTTGCTGGCACTTTCGGTGTGGGAACAATCGTCCGACGTTCGTGATTTTTCGGGGTTTTTTTTCAGTGGGCGCCCAGGTGCAGCTGGTGGTAAACGTCGAAGCCCTGTTGGTCAGGGAAAGCCCAGAGCCCCGATGTCTGTGGTGCTGTAGATGCGCTGCCAAAGTCCGGTGAGTAGGAGCAAGAGCTTGAGTTGCTGGCACTTTCGTTGTGGGAGCAATCGTCCGACGTTCGTGATTTTTCGGGGTTTTATTTCAGTGGGCGCCCAGGTGCAGCTGGTGGTAAATGTCGAAGCCCTGTTGGTCAGGGAAAGCCCGGAGCCCCGATGTCTGTGGTGCTGTAGATGCACTGCCAAAGTCCGGTGAGGAGCAGCAAGAGCTTGACTGGCTGGCACTTTCGGTGTGGGAGCAATCGTCCGATGTTCGTGATTTTTAGTTTATTTTTTTCAGTGGGCGCCCAGGTTCAGCTGGTGGTAAACGTCGAAGCCCTGTTGGTCAGGGAAAGCGCAGAGCCCCTATGTCTGTGGTGCTGTAGATGCGCTGCGAATGGCCGGTGAGGAGCAGCAAGAGCTTGACTGGCTGGCACTTTCAATGTGGGAACAATCGTCCGACGTTCGTGATTTTTGGGGGTTTTATTTCAGTGGGCGCCCAGGTTCAGCTGGTGGTAAACGTCGAAGCCCTGTTGGTCAGGGAAAGCCCGGAGCCCCGATGTCTGTGGTGCTGTAGATGCGCTGGGAATGGCCGGTGAGGAGCAGCAAGAGCTTGACTGGCTGGCACTTTCGGTGTGGGAGCAATCGTCCGATGTTCATGATTTTTCGTTTATTTTTTTCAGTGGGCGCCCAGGTGCAGCTGATGGTAAATGTCGAAGCCCTCTTGGTCAGGGAAAGCGTAGAACCCCGATGTCTGTGGTGCTGTAGATGCACTCCCAAAGTCCGGTGAGTAGCAGCAAGAGCTTGAGTTGCTGGCACTTTCGGTGTGGGAGCAATCGTCCGACGTTCGTGATTTTTCGGGGTTTTATTTCAGTGGGCGCCCAGGTGCAGCTGGTGGTAAACGTCGAAGCCCAGTTGATCAGGGAAAGTCCGGAGCCCCGATGTCTGTGGTGCTGTAGATGCACTGCCAAAGTCCGGTGAGTAGCAGCAAGAGCTTGAGTTGCTGGCACTTTTGGTGTGGGAGCAATCGTCCGACGTTCGTGATTTTTCGGGGTTTTATTTCAGTGGGCGCCCAGGTGCAGCTGGTGGTAAATGTCGAAGCCCTGTTGGTCAGGGAAAGCCCGGAGCCCCGATGTCTGTGGTGCTGTAGATGCGCTGGGAATGGCCGGTGAGGAGCAGCAAGAGCTTGACTGGCTGGCACTTTTGGTGTGGGAGCAATAGTCCGATGTTTGTGATTATTCGGGGTTTTTTTCAGTGGGAGCCCAGGTGCAGCTGGTGGTAAACGTCGAAGCCCTGTTGGTCAGGGAAAGCCCGGAGCCCCGATGTCTGTGGTGCTGTAGATGCACTGCCAAAGTCCGGTGAGGAGCAGCAAGAGCTTGACTGGCTGGCACTTTCGGTGTGGGAGCAATCGTCCGACGTTCGTGATTTTTGGGGGTTTTATTTCAGTGGGTGACCAGGTGCAGCTGGTGGTAAATGTCGAAGCCCTGTTGGTCAGGGAAAGCCCGGAGCCCCGATGTCTGTGGTGCTGTAGATGCACTGCCAAAGTCCGGTGAGTACCAGCAAGAGCTTGAGTTGCTGGCACTTTCGGTGTGGGAGGAATCGTCCGACGTTCGTGATTTTTCGGGGTTTTACTTTCAGTGGGCGCCCAGGTGCAGCTGATGGTAAATGTCGAAGCCCTGTTCATTAGGGAAAGCCCAGAGCCCCGATGTCTGTGGTGCTGTAGATGGGCTGGCAATGGCCGGTAAGGAGCAGCAAGAGCTTGACTGGCTGGCACTTTCGGTGTGCGAGCAATCGTCCGACGTTCGTGATTCTTCGGGGTTTTACTTTTAGTGGGCGCCCAGGTGCAGCTGGTGGTAAATGTCGAAGCCCTGTTGGTCAGGGAAAGCCCGGAGCCCCGATGTCTGTGGTGCTGTAGATGCGCTGCCAATGGGCGGTGAGGAGCAGCAAGACCTTGACAGGCTGGCACTTTCGTTGTGGGAGCAATCGTCCGACGTTCGTGATTTTTCGGGGTTTTATTTCAGTGGGCGCCCAGGTGCAGCTGGTGGTAAATGTCGAAGCCCTGTTGGTCAGGGAAAGCCCGGAGCCGCGATGTCTGTGGTGCTGTAGATGGGCTGGCAATGGCCGGTGAGGAGCAGCAAGAGCTTGACTGGCTGGCACTTTCGGTGTGGGAGCAATCGTCCGACGTTTGTGATTTTTCGTTTATTTTTTTCAGTGGGCGCCCAGGTGCAGCGGGTGGTAAACGTCGAAGCCCTGTTGGTCAGGGAAAGCCCGGAGCCCCGATGTCTGTGGTGCTGTAGATGCGCTGGGAATGGCCTGTGAGGAGCAGCAAGAGCTTGACTGGCTGGCACTTTTGGTGTGGGAGCAATAGTCCGATGTTTGTGATTATTCGGGGTTTTTTTTCAGTGGGAGCCCAGGTGCAGCTGGTGGTAAACGTCGAAGCCCTGTTGGTCAGGGAAAGCCCGGAGCCCTGATGTCTGTGGTGCTGTAGATGCACTGCCAAAGTCCGGTGAGGAGCAGCAAGAGCTTGACTGGCTGGCACTTTGGGTGTGGGAGCAATCGTCCGACGTTCGTGATTTTTGGGGGTTTTATTTCAGTGGGTGACCAGGTGCAGCTGGTGGTAAATGTCGAAGCCCTGTTGGTCAGGGAAATCCCGGAGCCCCGATGTCTGTGGTGCTGTAGTTGCGCTGCCAATGGCCGGTGAGGAGCAGCAAGAGCTTGAGTTGCTGGCACTTTCGGTGTGGGAGCAATCGTCCGACGTTTGTGATTTTTCAGGGTTTTTTTTCAGTGTGTAACCAGGTGCAGCTGGTGGTAAATGTCGAAGCCCTGTTGGTCAGGGAAAGCCCGGAGCCGCGATGTCTGTGGTGCTGTAGATGCGCTGGGAATGGCCGGTGAGGAGCAGCAAGAGCTTGAGTTGCTGGCACTTTCGGTGTGGGAGCAATCGTGCGATGTTCGTGATTTTTCGTTTATTTTTTTCAGTGGGCGCCCAGGTGCAGCTGGTGGTAAACGTTGAAGCCCTGTTGTTCAGGGAAAGCCCGGAGCCGCGATGTCTGTGGTGCTGTAGATGCGTTGGGAATGGCCGGTGAGGAGCAGCAAGAGCTTGACAGGCTGGCATTTAAGGTGTGGCAGGAATCGTCTGACATTTGTGATTTTTGGGGTTTTTTTTTCAGGGGGCACCCAGGTGCAGCTGGTGGTAAACGTCGAAGCCCTGTTGTTCAGGGAAAGCGCAGAACCCCGATGTCTGTGGTGCTGTAGATGCACTGCCAAAGTCCGGTGAGTAGCAGCAAGAGCTTGAGTTGCTGGCACTTTCGGTGTGGGAGGAATCGTCCGACGTTCGTGATTTTTCGGGGTTTTATTTCAGTGGGCGCCCAGGTGCAGCTGGTGGTAAACGTCGAAGCCCTGTTCGTCAGGGAAAGCCCGGAGCCCCGATGTCTGTGGTGCTGTAGATGCGCTGGGAATGGGCGGTGAGGAGCAGCAAGAGCTTGACAGGCTGGCACTTTCGGTGTGGGAGCAATCGTCCGACGTTCGTGATTTTTGCGGTTTTTTTTTCAGTGGGCGCCAAGGTGCAGCTGGTGGTAAACGTCGAAGCCCTGTTCGTCAGGGAAATTCCAGAGCCCTGATGTCTGTGGTGCTATAGATGCGCTGGGAATGTCCGGTGAGTAGCAGCAAGAGCTTGACAGGCTGGCATTTAAGGTGTGGCAGGAATCGTCCGACATTTGTTATTGTTGGAGTTTTTTTTTCAGGCGGCACCCAGGTGCCGCTGGTGGTAAACGTCGAAGCCCTGTTGGTCAGGGAAATCCCGGAGCCCCGATGTCTGTGGTGCTGTAGATGCACTGCCAAACTCCGGTGAGTAGCAGCAAGAGCTTGAGTTGCTGGCACTTTCGGTGTGGCAGCAATCGTCCGACGTTTTTGATTTTTCAGGGTTTTTTTTCAGTGGGTAACCAGGTGCAGCTGGTGGTAAATGTCGAAGCCCTGTTGGTCAGGGAAAGCCCGGAGCCCCGATGTCTGTGGTGCTGTAGATGCGCTGGGAATGGCCGGTGAGGAGCAGCAAGAGCTTGACTGGCTGGCACTTTTGGTGTGGGAGCAATCGTCCGACGTTCGTGATTTTTCGGGGTTTTATTTCAGTGGGCGCCCAGGTGCAGCTGGTGGTAAATGTCGAAGGCCTGTTGGTCAGGGAAAGCCCGGAGCCCCGATGTCTGTGGTGCTGTAGATGCACTGCCAATGGCCGGTGAGGAGCAGCAAGAGCTTGACTGGCTGGCACTTTCGGTGTGGGAGCAATCGTGCGATGTTCGTGATTTTTCGTTTATTTTTTTCAGTGGGCGCCCAGTTGCAGCTGGTGGTAAACGTTGAAGCCCTGTTGGTCAGGGAAAGCCCGGAGCCCCGATGTCTGTGGTGCTGTAGATGCACTGCCACTGTCCGGTGAGGAGCAGCAAGAGCTTGACTGGCTGGCACTTTTGGTGTGGGAGCAATCGTCCGACGTTCGTGATTTTTCGGGGTTTTATTTCAGTGGGCGCCCAGGTGCAGCTGGTGGTAAACGTCGAAAGCCTGTTGGTCAGGGAAAGCCCAGAGCCCCGATGTCTGTGGTGCTGTAGATGCGCTGGGAATGGGCGGTGAGGAGCAGCAAGAGGTTGACAGGCTGGCATTTAAGGTGTGGCAGGAATCGTCCGACATTTGTGATTGTTGGGGTTTTTTTTTCAGGGTGCACACATGTGCAGCTGGTGGTAAATGTCGAAAGCCTGTTGGTCAGGGAAAGCCCGGAGCCCCAATGTCTGTGGTGCTGTAGATGGGCTGGCAATGGCTGGTGAGGAGCAGCAAGAGCTTGACTGGCTGGCACTTTCGGTGTGGGAGCAATCGTCCGACGTTTGTGATTTTTCGTTTATTTTTTTCAGTGGGCGCCCAGGTGCAGCTGGTGGTAAACGTCGAAGCCCTGTTGGTCAGGGAAAGCCCGGAGCCCCGATGTCTGTGGTGCTGTAGATGCGCTGGGAATGGCCGGTGAGGAGCAGCAAGAGCTTGACTGGCTGGCACTTTCGTTGTGGGAGCAATCGTCCGACGTTCGTGATTTTTTGGGGTTTTATTTCAGTGGGCGCCCAGGTGCAGCTGGTGGTAAACGTCGAAGCCCTGTTGGTCAGGGAAAGCCCAGAGCCCCGATGTCTGTGGTGCTGTAGATGCCCTGCCAATGGGCGGTGAGTAGCAGCAAGAGCTTGACTGGCTGGCACTTTCGGTGTGGGAGCAATCGTCCGATATTCATGATTTTTCGTTTATTTTTTTCAGTGGGCGCCCAGGTGCAGCTGGTGGTAAACGTCGAAGCCCTGTTCGTCAGGGAAAGCCCGGAGCCCCGATGTCTGTGGTGCTGTAGATGCACTGCCAAAGTCCGGTGAGTAGCAGCAAGAGCTTGAGTTGCTGCCACTTTCGTTGTGGGAGCAATCGTCCGACGTTCGTGATTTTTCGGGGTTTTATTTCAGTGGGAGCCCAGGTGCAGCTGGTGGTAAATGTCGAAGCCCTGATGGTCAGGGAAAGCCCGGAGCCCCGATGTCTGTGGTGCTGTAGATGCGCTGCCAAAGTCCGGTGAGGAGCAGCAAGAGCTTGAGTTGCTGGCACTTTCGTTGTGGGAGCAATCGTCCGACGTTCGTGATTTTTGCGGTTTTTTTTTCAGTGGGCGCCCAGGTGCAGCTGGTGGTAAACGTCGAAGCCCTGTTCGTCAGGGAAATTCCAGAGCCCTGATGTCTGTGGTGCTATAGATGCGCTGGGAATGTCCGGTGAGTAGCAGCAAGAGCTTGACAGGCTGGCATTTAAGGTGTGGCAGGAATCGTCCGACATTTGTGATTGTTGGAGTTTTTTTTTCAGGCGGCACCCAGGTGCAGCTGGTGGTAAACGTCGAAGCCCTGTTGGTCAGGGAAAGCCCGGAGCCCCGATGTCTGTGGTGCTGTAGATGCGCTGGGAATGGCCGGTGAGGAGCAGCAAGAGCTTGACTGGCTGGCACTTTCAATGTGGGAACAATCGTCCGACGTTCGTGATTTTTTGGGTTTTTTTTCCAGTGGGCGCCCAGGTTCAGCTGGTGGTAAACTTCGAAGCCCTGTTCGTCAGGGAAAGCCCGGAGCCCCGATGTCTGTGGTGCTGTAGATGCGCTGGGAATGGCCGGTGAGGAGCAGCAAGAGATTGTGTTGCTGGCAATTTCGGTTTGGGTGCAATCGTCCGACGTTCGTGATTTTTCGGGGTTTTTTTCAGTGGGAGCCCAGGTGCAGCGAGTGGTAAACGTCGAAGCCCTGATGGTCAGGGAAAGCCCGGAGCTCCGATGTCTGTGGTGCTGTAGATGAGCTGCCAGTGGCCGGTGAGGAACTGCAAGAGCTTGACTGGCTGGCACTTTCGGTGTGGGATCAATCGTCCGACGTTTTTAATTTTTCAGGGTTTTTTTTCAGTGGTCAACCAGGTGCAGCGGGTGGTAAATGTCGAAGCCCTGTTGGTCAGGGAAAGCCCGGAGCCCCGATGTCTGTGGTGCTGTAGATGCGCTGGGAATGGCCGGTGAGGAGCAGCAAGAGCTTGACTGGCTGGCACTTTCGCTGTGGGACCAATCGTCCGACGTTTGTTATTTTTCGTTTATTTTTTTCAGGGGGCACCCAGGTGCACCTGGTGGTAAATGTCGAAGCCCTGTTGGTCAGGGAAAGCCCGGAGCCCCGATGTCTGTGGGGCTGTAGATGCGCTGGCAATGGCCCATGAGGAGTATCAGTAGCGTGACCCGATGACAATTAAGGTGTGGGAGCAATCGTCCGACATTTGTGATTTTTGGGGATTTTTTTTAGGTGGGCGCCCAGGTGCAGCTGGTGGTAAACGTCGAAGCCCTGTTGGTCAGGGAAAGCCCGGAGCCCCGGTGTCGGTGGTGCTGTAGATGCGCTGGGAATGGCCGGTGAGGAGCAGCAAGAGCTTGACTGGCTGGCACTTTTGGTGTGGGAGCAATCGTCCGACGTTCGTGATTTTTCATTTATTTTTTTCAGTGGGCGCCCAGGTGCAGCTGGTGGTAAACGTCGAAGCCCTGTTGGTCAGGGAAAGCGGAGAACCCCGATGTCTGTGGTGCTGTAGATGCACTGCCAAAGGCCGGTGAGTAGCAGCAAGAGCTTGAGTTGCTGGCACTTTCGGTGTGGGAGCAATTGTCCGACGTTTGTGATTTTTCGGGGTTTTATTTCAGTGGGCGCCCAGGTGCAGCGGGTGGTAAACGTCGAAGCCCTGTTGGTCAGGGAAAGCGTAGAGCCCCGATGTCTGTGGTGCTGTAGATGCGCTGGGAATGGCCGGTGAGGAGCAGCAAGAGCTTGACTGGCTGGCACTTTGGGTGTGGGAGCAATCGTCCGACGTTTGTGATTATTCGGGGTTTTTTTTCAGTGGGAGCCCAGGTGCAGCTGGTGGTAACAGTCAAAGCCCTGTTGGTCAGGGAAAGCCCGGAGCCCCGATGTCTGTGGCGCTGTAGATGCGCTGCCCATGGCCGCTGAGGAGCAGCAAGAGCTTGTGTTGCTGGCACTTTTGGTGTGGGAGCAATTGTCCGACGTTCGTGATTTTTCGGGGTTCTTTTCAGTGGGCGCCCAGGTTCAGCTGGTGGTAAACGTCGAAGCCCTGATCGTCAGGGAAAGTCCAGAGCCCTGATGTCTGTGGTGCTGTAGATGCGCTGGGAATGGGCGGTGAGGAGCAGCAAGAGCTTGACAGGCTGGCATTTAAGGTGTGGCAGGAATCGTCCAACGTTTGTGATTTTTCGGGGTTTTTTTTCAGTGGGCGCCCAGGTGCAGCTGGTGGTAAACATCGAAGCCCTGTTGGTCAGGGAAAGCCCGGAGCCCCGATGTCTGTGGTGCTGTAGATGCACTGCCAATGTCCGGTGAGTAGCAGCAGGAGCTTTAGTTGCTGGCACTTTCGGTGTGGGAGTAATCGTCCGACGTTCGTGATTTTTCGGGGTTTTATTTCAGTGGGAGCGCAGGTGCACCTGGTGGTAAACGTCGAAGCCCTGTTGGTCAGGGAAAGCCCGGAGCCGCAATGTCTGTGGTGCTGTAGATGCACTGCCAAAGTCCGGTGAGAAGCAGCATGAGCTTGAGTTGCTGGCACTTTCGGTGTGGGAGCAATCGTCTGATGTTCGTGATATTTCGTTATTTTTTTCAGTGGGCGCCCAGGTGCAGCTGATGGTAAACGTCGAAGGCCTGTTGGTCAGGGAAAGCCCGGAGCGCCGATGTCTGTGGTGCTGTACATGCGCTGCCAATGGCCGGTGAGCAGCAGCAAGAGCTTGACTGGCTGGCACTTTCGGTGTGGGAGCAATCGTCCGTCGTTTTTAATTTTTCAGGGTTTTTTTTCAGTGGGCGCCCAGGTTCAGCTGGTGGTAAACTTCTGAGCCCTGTTGGTCAGGGAAAGCCCGGAGCCCCGATGTCTGTGGTGCTGTATATGCGCTGCCAATGGCCGGTGAGGAGCAGCAAGAGCTTGACAGGCTGGCACTTTCGGTGTGGGAGTGTCCTGGGTTTGGCTAGGATAGAGTTAATATTTACCTGAGCTGGGTGGAGAACTGAAGCTGGTAGCCCCTATGGCTGGGATAGTTCAATAATTAGCTAACAGCTGGGGTTAATTTACCCAAATTAGCCAAAGGGCTATTCCATCCCATCTGACATCATGCTCAGTATGTAAGTGAGGAGGGTGCTGAAGGGAGGCCCTTGCTAGTTGGAAGAGACTGGATGTGGAGTTCTGTTGTGAGTTATTGTACTGTATTTGTGTTCCATCACTGTCTTGTTTTCTTCTGTCATTACTGTTAAATTTACTTTTTGTTCAATCTCAACCCGCGTGTTTGGTTTTTTTTTTCCCTGGTTTTTTTTTGTTTGTCAAATCTCCTCCTATTCTCTCAGAGAGTGGGGGGAGTGAGAGAGAGACTGCGTAGTCTGGTCCGCGTTGGGGCTGAACTACGACAGTTATTTTGGCGCCCAACGTGGGGCTCGAGGAATTTGAGGTAAGGATTGAGTTTAATTGGGAGCAGTAACGGGCAAAACAGGGACTGAACTTGACAAAAGAGCAAAATGATTATGGGGAATTTATGTTCTGATTGTGGTGAAGGGATAAGTGGTGAATTGTTTGTTAATTGTCTACCCACTGTTGGTGTTGTGAGGATATTATTTTGATTTTGGTGCGGGGAATTCTATTTTCTTCTGTTGATGTGTGTGTATTTTATTTATAATACTTAAATACGTAATTCGCAGAGGCGAGGGGTGGAATGTTCTGGTTTTGTTAGTGAGGGGGGGCCTAAGGTGGCAGCTTCTGTAGGAAACTGCTAGAAGTCGCTCCCCTTTGTTCAGTGGACTCGGCCGGGCCTAGGGCGGACCCGCTGCTGGCCAAGGCCAAGCCAATTGGTAGCAGAATGTCCCCTGATAACGCCTCTGCGATAACGTATTTAAATAGGGGAAAACAGGAAAAAGAGGGAGGAGAAGATGTGAAGCAGCTGAGCGGGGGGCAGAGAGGGGGAAGCGCGAGCCTCGTGGGCCTTGCAGGCCTCACCCTCTGGCCTCCCGCCGGGCAGCCGACTGGGCCCAACTCGGCCCGGCCTGGCTGCAAGAAGTGGAGAGGAGATGAGAAGTGAATAAGATGTAAAAAGGATCCTGAGAGGCGTCTGCCAGCCTGTTGTGAGGAACGGCTGCAGACGCCAAGGTCAGTGAAGGAGGAGGGGGAGGAGTAATGCGGCTCCTGGCCAAGATTCCTCTGCAACTCGTGGTGACGACCATGGTGGAGCAGGTTGTCCCCCTGCAGCCCATGGAGGTCCACGGAGGGGCAGAGATCCACCTGCAGCCCGTGGAGGACCCCACGCCGGAGCAGGTGGAGGCCTGAAGGAGGCTGTGCCCCGTGGAGGGCCCGCTGGGACAGCTGCTCTAGAGGGACTGCACCCCGTGGAAGAGATGACCCACGCCGGAGCAGTTTCACGAAGGACTGTGGCCCGTGGGAGGGACCCCACGCTGGAGCAGAGGAGGAATGCGAGGAGGTCTTCCCCCGACGATGATACAGAGGCGTAAAACAACGCGTGATGAACTGACAGCGACCCCCATTCCCTTTTCCAACCCCCCGTGCCGCTCGGGAGGGGAAGGTAGTAGAGATAATGTTAAGCCCGGGAAGAGGGAGGGGTGGGGGGAGGTTATCTTGTTCCCTGTCTCATTCTCCTGCTAATTTTAGAAATAAATGAATAGTTTTCCCCAAGTCGAGTCTGTTTTGCCCGTGACGGTAACTTTAAGGATTTCTCCCCGTCCTTATCTCAAACCTTGAGCCGTTTTTCTTATATAATCTCCTCGTATTCTCTCGGAAGGTGGGGGGAACGAGAGACAGACTGCGTAGTCTGGTCTGATCGGGGCTGAACTACGACAGGGAGCAATCGTCGGACGTTTGTGATTTCTGGGGATTTTTTTTCAGTGGACGCCCAGGTTCAGCGGGTGGTAAATCTCGAAGCCCTGTTGGTCAGGAAAATCCCGGAGCCGCGATGTCTGTGGTGCTGTAGATGCGCTGCCAATGGCCGTTGAGGAGCAGCAAGAGCTTGACAGGCTGGCACTTTCGTTGTGGGAGCAATCGTCCGATGTTCGTGATTTTTCGGGGTTTTACTTTCAGTGGGCGCCCAGGTGCAGCTGGTGGTAAACGTCGAAGCCCTGTTCATCAGGGAAAGCTCGGAGCCCCGATGTCTGTGGTGCTGTAGATGCGCTGGGAATGGCCGGTGAGGAGCAGCAAGAGCTTGACTGGCTGGCACTTTGGGTGTGAGAGCAATCGTCGGACGTTCGTGATTTTTCGGGGTTTTATTTCAGTGGGAGCCCAGGTGCAGCTGGTGGTAAATGTCGAAGCCCTGTTGGTCAGGGAAAGCCCGGAGCCCCGATGTCTGTGGTGCTGTAGATACACTGCCAATGGCCGGTGTTCAGCAGCTAGAGCTTGACTGTCTGGCACTTGTGGTGTGGGAGCAATCGTCCGACGTTCGTCATTTTTCAGGGTTTTTTTTCAGTGGGCAACCAGGTGCAGCTGGTGGTAAACGTTGAAGCCCTGTTGTTCAGGGAAAGCCCGGAGCCCCGATGTCTGTGGTGCTGTAGATGCACTGCCAAAGTCCGGTGAGTAGCTGCAAGAGCTTGACTGGCTGGCACTTTCAGTGTGGGAGCAATCGTCCGACGTTCGTGGTTTTTCGGGGTTTTATTTCAGTGGGAGCCCAGGTTCAGGTGGTGGTAAACGTCGAAGCCCTGTTGGTCAGGGAAAGCCCGGAGCCCCAATGTCTGCGGTGTTGTAGATGCGCTGGGAATGGCCGGTGAGGAGCAGCAAGAGCTTGACAGGCTGGCATTTAAGGTGTGGCAGGAATCGTCCGACGTTTGTGATTTTTGGGGTTTTTTTTTCAGGGGGCACCCAGGTGCAGCTGGTGGTAAATGTCGAAGCCCGGTTCGTCAGGGAAAGCCCGGAGCCCCGATGTCTGTGGTGCTGTAGATGCGCTGCCAATGGCCGGTGAGTAGCAGAAAGAGCTTGAGTTGCTGGCACTTCAGGTGTGGGAGCAATCGTGCGATGTTCGTGATTTTTCGGGGTTTTACTTTCAGTGGGTGCCCAGGTTCAGCGAGTGGTAAACGTCGAAGCCCTGTTGGTCAGGGAAAGCCCGGAGCCCCGATGTCTGTGGTGCTGTAGATGCGCTGGGAATGGGCGGTGAGGGGCAGCAAGAGCTTGACTGGCTGGCACTTTTGGTGTGGGAGCAATCGTCCGATGTTCCTGATTTTTCGTTTATTTTTTTCAGCGGGCGCCCAGGTTCAGCTGGTGGTAAACGTCGAAGCCCTGTTGTTCAGGGAAAGCGGAGAACCCCGATGTCTGTGGTGCTGTAGATGCGCTGGGAATGGGCGGTGAGGAGCAGCAAGAGCTTGACAGGCTGGCACTTTTGGTGTGGGAGCAATCGTCCGACGTTCGTGATTTTTCAGGGTTTTATTTCAGTTGGCGCCCAGGTGCAGCTGGTGGTAATCGTCGAAGTCCTGTTGGTCAGGGAAAGCCCAGAGCCACGATGTCTGTGGTGCTGTAGATGCGCTGGGAATGGGCGGTGAGGAGCAGCATGAGCTTGACTGGCTGGCACTTTCGGTGTGGGAGCAATCTTCTGATGTTCGTGGTATTTCGTTTATTTTTTCCAGTGGGCGCCCAGGTTCAGCTGGTGGTAAACGTCGAAGCCCTGTTTGTCAGGGAAAGCCCGGAGCCCCGATATCTGTGGTGCTGTAGATGCGCTGCCAATGGCCGGGGAGGAGCAGCAAGAGCTTGACTGGCTGGCACTTTTGGTGTGGGAGCAATCGTCCGACGTTCGTGATTTTTCGTTTATTTTTTTCAGTGGGCGCCCAGGTGCAGCTGGTGGTAAACGTCGAAGCCTGGTTCGTCAGGGAAAGCCCGGAGCCCCGATGTCTGTAGTGCTGTAGATGCGCTGGGAATGGCCGGTGAGTAGCAGCAAGAGCTTGAGTTGCTGGCACTTTCGGTGTGGGAGTAATCGTCCGACGTTCGTGATTTTTCGGGGTTCTTTTCAGTGGGAGCCCAGGTGCAGCTGGTGGTAAACGTCGAAGCCCTGATCGTCACGGAAAGTCCAGAGCCCTGATGTCTGTGGTGCTGTAGATGCGCTGGGAATGGCCGGTGAGGAGCAGCAAGAGCTTGACTGGCTGGCACTTTTGGTGTGGGAGCAATCGTCCGACGTTCGTGATTTTTCATTTATTTTTTTCAGTGGGCGCCCAGGTGCAGCTGGTGGTAAACGTCGAAGCCCTGTTGTTCAGGGAAAGCGGAGAACCCCGATGTCTGTGGTGCTCTAGATGCACTGCCAAAGTCCGGTGAGTAGCAGCAAGAGCTTGAGTTGCTGGCACTTTCGGTGTGGTAGCAATTGTCCGACGTTCGTGATTTTTCGGGGTTTTATTTCAGTGGGCGCCCAGGTGCAGCGGGTGGTAAACGTCGAAGCCCTGTTGGTCAGGGAAAGCGTAGAGCCCCGATGTCTGTGGTGCTGTAGATGCGCTGGGAATGGCCGGTGAGGAGCAGCAAGAGCTTGAGTTGCTGGCACTTTGGGTGTGGGAGCAATCGTCCGACGTTTGTGATTATTCGGGGTTTTTTTTCAGTGGGAGCCCAGGTGCAGCGGGTGGTAAACGTCGAAGCCCTGTTGGTCAGGGAAAGCGCAGAACCCCGATGTCTGTGGTGCTGTAGATGTGCTGCCAAAGTCCGGTGAGTAGCAGCAGGAGCTTGAGTTGCTGGCACTTTCGGTGTGGGAGCAATCGTCCGACGTTCTTGATTTTTCGTTTATTTTTTTCAGTGGGCGCCCAGGTTCATCTGGTGGTAAACGTCGAAGCCCTGTTGGTCAGGGAAAGCTCGGAGCCCCGATGTCTGTGGTGATGTAGATGCGCTGCCAATGGCCCGTGAGGAGCAGCAAGAGCTTGACTGACTGGGACTTTTGGTGTGGGAGCAATCGTCTCACGTTCGTGATTTTTCGGGGTTTTAATTTCAGTCGGTGCCCAGGTTCAGCTGGTGGTAAACGTCGAAGCCCTGTTGGTCAGGGAAAGCCCGGAGCCCCGATGTCTGTGGTGCTGTAGATGCGCTGGGAATGGCCGGTGAGGAGCAGCAAGAGCTTGACAGGCTGGCATTTAAGGTGTGGCAGAAATCGTCCGATATTTGTGATTTTTGGGGTTTTTTTTTCAGGGGGCACCCAGGTGCAGCTGGTAGTAAATGTCGAAACCCGGTTGGTCAGGGAAAGCCCGGAGCCCCGATATCTGTGGTGCTGTAGATGCGCTGCCAATGGCCGGGTACGAGCAGGACGAGCTTGAGTTGCTGGCACTTTCGGTGTGGGAGCAATCGTCCGACGTTCGTGATTTTTCAGGGTTTTATTTCAGTGGGCGCCCAGGTGCAGCTGGTGGTAAACGTCGAAGCCCTGTTGGTCAGGGAAAGCCCGGAGCCCCGATGTCTGTGGTGCTGTAGATGCGCTGCCAATGGCCGGTGAGTAGCAGCAAGAGCTTGACTGGCTGGCACTTGCGGTGTGGCAGGAATCGTCCGACGTTCGTGATTTTTCGGGGTTTTTTTTCAGTGGGAGCGCAGGTGCAGCTGGTGGTGAACGTCGAAGCCCTGTTGGTCAGGGAAAGCCCGGAGCCGTGATGTCTGTGGTGCTGTAGATGCGCTGCCAATGGCCGGTGAGGAGCAGCAAGAGCTTGACTGGCTGGCACTTTTGATGTGGGAGCAATCGTCCGACGTTCGTGATTCTTCGGGGTTTTACTTTCAGTGGGTGCCCAGGTGCAGCTGGTGGTAAACTTCGATGCCCTGTTGGTCAGGGAAAGCCCGGAGCCCCGATGTCTGTGGTGCTGTAGATGCGCTGCCAATGGCCGGTAAGGAGCAGCAAGAGCTTGACTGGCTGGCACTTTCGGTGTGGGAGCAATCGTCGGACGTTTGTGATATTTGGGGGTTTTTATTCACTGGGCGCCCAGGTTCAGCTGGTGGTAAACGTCGAAGCCCTGTTCGTCAGGGAAAGCCCAGAGCCCCGATGTCTGTGGTGCTGTAGATGCACTGCCAATGGCCGGTGAGGAGCAGCAAGAGCTTGACAGGCTGGCACTTTCGGTGTGGGAGCAATCGTCCGACGTTTGTGATTTTTCGGGGTTCTTTTCAGTGGGAGCCCAGGTGCAGCGAGTGGTAAACGTCGAAGCCCTGTTGGTCAGGGAAAGCGCAGAACCCCGATGTCTGTGGTGCTGTAGATGCACTGCCAAAGTCCGGTGAGTAGCAGCAGGAGCTTGAGTTGCTGGCACTTTCGGTGTGGGAGTAATCGTCCGACGTTCGTGATTTTTCGGGGTTTTTTTTCAGTGGGTGCCCAGGTGCAGCTGGTGGTAAACGTCGAAGCCCTGTTCATCAGGGAAAGCCCGGAGCCCCGATGTCTGTGGTGCTGTAGATGGGCTGGAAATGGCCGGTAAGGAGCAGCAAGAGCTTGACTGGCTGGCACTTTCGGTGTGGGAGCAATCGTCCGACGTTTGTGATTCTTCGGGGTTTTACTTTCAGTGGGCGCCCAGGTGCAGCTGGTGGTAAATGTCGAAGCCCTGTTGGTCAGGGAAAGCCCGGAGCCCCGATGTCTGTGGTGCTGTAGATGCGCTGGGAATGGAAGGTGAGGATCACCTATAGCTTGACTGGCTGGCACATTCGGTGTGGGAGTAATTGTCCGACGTTTTTGATTTTTCGGGGTTTTTTTTCAGTGGGTAACCAGGTGCAGCTGGTAGTAAACGTCTAAGCCCTGTTCGTCAGGGAAAGCCCGGAGCTCCGATGTCTGTGGTGCTGTAGATGCGCTGGGAATGGCCGGTGAGTAGCAGCAAGAGCTTGAGTTGGTGGCACTTTCTGTGTGGGACGAATCGTCCGACGTTTGTTATTTTTCGGGGTTTTACTTTCAGTGGGCGCCCAGGTGCAGCTGGGTGTAAACGTCGAAGCCCTGTTGTTCAGGGAAAGCGCAGAACCCCGATGTCTGTGGTGCTGTAGATGCGCTGGGAATGGGCGGTGAGGAGCAGCAAGAGCTTGACTGTCTGGCACTTTCGGTGTGGGAGCAATCATCCAATGTTCGTGATTTTTTGGGGTTTTATTTCAGTTGGCGTCCAGGTGCAGCTGGTGGTAAACATCGACGCCCTGTTGGTCAGGGAAAGCCCGGATCCCCGATGTCTGTGGTGCTGTAGATGCGCTGGGAATGGCCGGTGAGGGGTAGCAAGAGCTTGAGTTGCTGGCACTTTTGGTGTGGGAGCAATCGTCCGACGTTCGTGATTTTTCGGGGTTTTATTTCAGTGGGAGCCCAGGTGCAGCTGGTGGTAAACGTCGAAGCCCTGTTGGTCAGGGAAAGCCCGGAGCCGTGATGTCTGTGGTGCTGTAGATGCACTGCCAAAGTCTGGTGAGGAACAGCAAGAGCTTGAGTGGCTGGCACTTTTGGTGTGAGAGCAATCGTCCGACGTTCATGATATTTGGGGATTTTTTTTCCAGTGGGCGCCTAGGTTCAGCTGGTAATAAACTTCTAAGCCCTGTTGGTCAGGGAACGCCCGGAGCCCCGATGTCTGTGGTGCTGTAGATGCGCTGGGAATGGAAGGTGAGGAGCACCTACAGCTTGACTGGCTGGCACTTTCGGTGTGGGAGCAATTGTCCGACGTTTTTGATTTTTTAGGGTTTTTTTTTCAGTGGGCGCCCATGTGCAGCTGGTGGTAAATGTCGAAGCCCTGTTGGTCAGTGAAAGCCCGGAGCCGCGATGTCTGTGGTGCTGTAGATGCGCTGGTAATGCCCGGTGAGGAGCACAAAGAGCTTGACTGGCTGGCACTTTCGGTGTGGGAGCAATCGTCTGATGTTTGTGATTTTGGGGGTTTTTTTTTTCAGTGGGTGCCCAGGTGCAACTGGTGGTAAACGTCGAAGCCCTGTTGGTCAGGGAAAGCCCGGAGCCCCGATGTCTGTGGTGCTGTAGATGCGCTGGGAATGGCCGGTGAGGGGTAGCAAGAGCTTGAGTGGCTGGCACTTTTGGTGTGAGAGCAATCGTCCGACGTTCATGATATTTGGGGATTTTTTTTCCAGTGGGCGCCTAGGTTCAGCTGGTAATAAACTTCTAAGCCCTGTTGGTCAGGGAACGCCCGGAGCCCCGATGTCTGTGGTGCTGTAGATGCGCTGGGAATGGAAGGTGAGGAGCACCTACAGCTTGACTGGCTGGCACTTTCGGTGTGGGAGCAATTGTCCGACGTTTTTGATTTTTTAGGGTTTTTTTTTCAGTGGGCGCCCATGTGCAGCTGGTGGTAAATGTCGAAGCCCTGTTGGTCAGGGAAAGCCCGGAGCCCCGATGTCTGTGGTGCTGTAGATGCGCTGGGAATGGCCGGTGAGGAGCAGCAAGAGCTTGACTGGCTGGCACTTTCGTTGTGGGAGCAATCGTCCGACGTTCGTGATTTTTCGGGGTTTTATTTCAGTGGGCGCCCAGCTGCAGCTGGTGGTAAACGTCGAAGCCCTGTTGGTCAGGGAAAGCCCGGAGCCCCGATGTCTGTGGCGCTGTAGATGCGCTGGGAATGGCTGGTTAGAAGCAGCATGAGCTTGACTGGCTGGCACTTTTGGTGTGGGAGCAATCGTCCGACGTTCGTGATTTTTCGGGGTTATTTTCAGTGGGAGCCCAGGTTCAGCGAGTGGTAAACGTCGAAGCCCTGTTGGTCAGGGAAAGCCCGGAGCCCCGATGTCTGTGGTGTTGTAGATGCACTGCCACTGTCCGGTGAGGAGCAGCAAGAGCTTGACTGGCTGGCACTTTGGGTGTGGGAGCAGTCGTCCGACGTTCGTGATTTTTCGGGGTTTTATTTCAGTGGGCGCCCAGGTGCAGCTGGTGGTAAACTTCGAAGCCCCTTTGGTCAGGGAAAGCCCGGAGCCACGATGTCTGTGGTGCTGTAGATGCGCTGCCAATGGCCGGTGAGGAGCAGCAAGAGCTTGACTGGCTGGCACTTTTGGTGTGGGAGCAATCGTCCGACGTTTATGATTTTTCGGGGTTTTTTTCAGTGGGCGCACAGGTGCAGCTGGTGGTAAACGTCGAAGCCCTGTTGGTCAGGGAAAGCCCGGAGCCGTGATGTCTGTGGTGCTGTAGATGCACTGCCAAAGTCTGGTGAGGAACAGCAAGAGCTTGAGTTGCTGGCACTTTCTGTGTGGGAGGAATCGTCCGACGTTTGTAATTTTTCGGGGTTTTATTTCAGTGGGCGCCCAGGTTCAGCTGGTGGTAAACATCGAAGCCCTATTGGTCAGGGAAAGCTCGGAGCCCCGATATCTGTGGTGCTGTAGATGCGCTGCCAGTGGCCGGTGAGGAGCAGCAAGAGCTTGACTGGCTGGCACTTTGGGTGTGGGAGCAATCGTCCGATGTTCGTGATTTTTCGGGGTTCTTTTCAGTGGGAGCCCAGGTTCAGCGAGTGGTAAACGTCGAAGCCCTGTTGGTCAGGGAAAGCCCGGAGCCCCGATGTCTGTGGTGCTGTAGATGCGCTGGGAATAGCCGGTGAGGAGCAGCAAGAGCTTGACTGGCTGGCACTTTCGTTGTGGGAGCAATCGTCCGACGTTCGTGATTTTTCGGGGTTTTATTTCAGTGGGCGCCCAGGTGCAGCTGGTGGTAAATGTCGAAGGCCTGTTGGTCAGGGAAAGCCCGGAGCCACGATGTCTGTGGTGCTGTAGATGCGCTGCCAATGGCCGGTGAGGAACTGCAAGAGCTTGACTGGCTGGCACTTTCGGTGTGGGAGCAATCGTCTGACGTTTTTGATTTTTCAGGGTTTTTTTTCAGTGGGTAACCAGGTGCAGCTGGTGGTAAATGTCGAAGCCCTGTTGGTGAGGGAAAGCCCGGAGCCGCGATGTCTGTGGTGCTGTAGATGCGCTGGGAATGGGCGGTGAGGAGCAGCAAGAGCTTGTGTTGCTGGCACTTTCGTTGTGGGAGCAATCGTCCGGCGTTCGTGATTTTTCGGGGTTTTATTTCAGTGGGAGCCCAGGTGCAGCTGGTGGTAAATGTCAAAGCCCTGTTGGTCAGGGAAAGCCCGGAGCCCCGATGTCTGCGGTGCTGTAGATGCGCTGCCACTCTCCGGTGAGGAGCAGCAAGAGCTTGAGTTGCTGGCACTTTCGTTGTGGGAGCAATCGTCCGACGTTTGTGATTTTTCGGGGTTTTATTTCAGTGGGCGCCCAGGTGCAGCTGGTGGTAAATGTCGAAGCCCTGATGGTCAGGGAAAGCCCGGAGCCGCGATGTCTGTGGTGCTGTAGATGCGCTGCCAATGGCCGGTGAGGAGCAGCAAGAGCTTGACTGGCTGGCACTTTCAATGTGGGAACAATCGTCCGACGTTCGTGATTTTTCGGGTTTTTTTTCCAGTGGGCGCCCAGGTTCAGCTGGTGGTAAACGTCGAAGCCCTGTTCGTCAGGGAAAGCCCGGAGCCCCGATGTCTGTGGTGCTGTAGATGCGCTGGGAATGGGCGGTGAGGAGCAGCAAGAGCTTGACTGGCTGGCACTTTCGTTGTGGGAGCAATCGTCCGACGTTCGTGATTTTTCGGGCTTTTATTTCAGTGGGAGCCGAGGTGCAGCTGGTGGTAAATGTCGAAGCCCTGATGGTCAGGGAAAGCCCGGAGCCCCGATGTCTGTGGTGCTGTAGATGCACTGCCGAAGTCCGGGGAGCAGCAGCAAGAGCTTGACTGGCTGACACTTTGGGTGTGGGCGCAATCGTCGGACGTTCGTGATTTTTCGGGGTTTTATTTCAGTGGGCGCCCAGGTTCAGCTGGTGGTAAACTTCTAAGACCTGTTGGTCAGGGAAAGCCCGGAGCCCCAATGTCTGTGGTGCTGTAGATGCACTGCCACTGTCCGGTGAGGAGCAGCAAGAGCTTGGCTGGCTGGCACTTTCGTTGTGGGAGCAATCGTCCAACGTTCGTGATTTTTCGGAGTTTTATTTCAGTGGGCGCCCAGGTGCAGCTGGTGGTAAATGTCGAAGCCCTGTTGGTCAGGGAAAGCCCGGAGCCCCGATGTCTGTGGTGCTGTAGATGCACTGGGAGCGTCCGGGGAGGAGCAGCAAGAGCTTGACTGGCTGGCACTTTCGGTGTGGGTGCAATCGTCCGACGTTCGTGATTTTTGGGGTTTTTTTCAGTGGGCGCCCAGGTGCAGCTGGTGGTAAACGTTGAAGCCCTGTTGGTCAGGGAAAGCCCAGAGCCCCGATGTCTGTGGTGCTGTAGATGCACTGGCAGTGTCCGGGGAGGAGCAGCAAGAGCTTGACTGGCTGGCACTTTCGTTGTGGGAGCAATCGTCCGACGTTTGTGATTTTTCGGGGTTTTATTTCAGTGGGCGCCCAGGTGCAGCTGGTGGTAAACGTTGAAGCCCTGTTGGTCAGGGAAAGCTCGGAGCCCCGATGTCTGTGGTGCTGTAGATGCCCTGCCAATGGGCGGTGAGTAGCAGCAAGAGCTTGAGTTGCTGGCACTTTCGGTGTGGGAGCAATCGTCCGATGTTCATGATTTTTCGTTTATTTTTTTCAGTGGGCGCCCAGGTGCAGCTGGTGGTAAACGTCGAAGCCCTGTTCGTCAGGGAAAGCCCGGAGCCCCGATGTCTGTGGTGCTGTAGATGCGCTGGGAATGGGCGGTGAGGAGCAGCAAGAGCTTGTGTTGCTGGCACTTTCGGTGTGGGAGCAATCGTCCGACGTTCGTGATTTTTCGGGGTTCTTTTCAGTGGGAGCCCAGGTGCAGCGAGTGGTAAACGTCGAAGCCCTGTTGGTCAGGGAAAGCTCGGAGCCCCGATGTCTGTGGTGCTGTAGATGCCCTGCCAATGGGTGGTGAGTAGCAGCAAGAGCTTGACTGTCTGGCACTTTCGGTGTGGGAGCAATCGTCCGATGTTCGTGATTTTTCGTTTATTTTTTTCAGTGGGCGCCCAGGTTCATCTGGTGGTAAACGTCGAAGCCCTGTTGGTCAGGGAAAGCGCAGAGCCCCGATGTCTGTGGTGCTGTAGATGCGCTGCGAATGGCCGGTGAGGAGCAGCAAGAGCTTGACTGGGTGGCACTTTCAATGTGGGAACAATCGTCCGACGTTCGTGATTTTTGGGGGTTTTATTTCAGTGGGCGCCCAGGTTCAGCTGGTGGTAAATGTCGAAGCCCTGTTGGTCAGGGAAAGCCCGGAGCCCCGATGTCTGTGGTGCTGTAGATGCGCTGCCAATGGCCGGTGAGGAGCAGCAAGAGCTTGACTGGCTGGCACTTTTGGTGTGGGAGCAATCGTCCGACGTTCGTGATTTTTCGGGGTTTTATTTCAGTGGGCGCCCAGGTGCAGCTGGTGGTAAATGTCGAAGCCCTGTTGGTCAGGGAAAGCCCGGAGCCCCGATGTCTGTGGTGCTGTAGATGCGCTGCCAATGGCCGGTGAGGAGCAGCAAGAGCTTGAGTTGCTGGCACTTTCGGTGTGGGAGGAATCGTCCGACGTTCGTGATTTTTCGGGGTTTTTTTTCCGTGGGCGCCCAGGTGCAGCGGGTGGTAAACGTCGAAGCCCTGTTGGTCAGGGAAAGCCCGGAGCCCCGATGTCTGTGGTGCTGTAGATGCGCTGGGAATGGCCGGTGAGGAGCAGCAAGAGCTTGACTGGCTGGCACTTTTGGTGTGGGAGCAATCGTCCGATGTTTGTGATTATTCGGGGTTTTTTTTCAGTGGGAGCCCAGGTGCAGCTGGTGGTAAACGTCGAAGCCCTGTTGGTCAGGGAAAGCCCGGAGCCCCGATGTCTGTGGTGCTGTAGATGCACTGCCAAAGTCCGGTGAGGAGCAGCAAGAGCTTGACTGGCTGGCACTTTGGGTGTGGGAGCAATCGTCCGACGTTCGTGATTTTTGGGGGTTTTATTTCAGTGGGTGACCAGGTGCAGCTGGTGGTAAATGTCGAAGCCCTGTTGGTCAGGGAAAGCCCGGAGCCCCGATGTCTGTGGTGCTGTAGTTGCGCTGCCAATGGCCGGTGAGGAGCAGCAAGAGCTTGAGTTGCTGGCACTTTCGGTGTGGGAGCAATCGTCCGACGTTTGTGATTTTTCAGGGTTTTTTTTCAGTGTGTAACCAGGTGCAGCTGGTGGTAAATGTCGAAGCCCTGTTGGTCAGGGAAAGCCCGGAGCCGCGATGTCTGTGGTGCTGTAGATGCGCTGGGAATGGCCGGTGAGGAGCAGCAAGAGCTTGATTTGCTGGCACTTTCGGTGTGGGAGCAATCGTGCGATGTTCGTGATTTTTCGTTTATTTTTTTCAGTGGGCGCCCAGGTGCAGCTGGTGGTAAACGTTGAAGCCCTGTTGTTCAGGGAAAGCCCGGAGCCCCGATGTCTGTGGTGCTGTAGATGCACTGCCAAAGTCCGGTGAGTAGCAGCAAGAGCTTGAGTTGCTGGCACTTTCGGTGTGGGAGGAGTCGTCCGACGTTCGTGATTTTTCGGGGTTTTACTTTCAGTGGGCGCCCAGGTGCAGGTGATGGTAAATGTCGAAGCCCTGTTCATCAGGGAAAGCCCGGAGCCCCGATGTCTGTGGTGCTGTAGATGGGCTGGCAATGGCCGGTAAGGAGCAGCAAGAGCTTGACTGGCTGGCACTTTCGGTGTGCGAGCAATCGTCCGACGTTCGTGATTCTTCGGGGTTTTACTTTCAGTGGGCGCCCAGGTGCAGCTGGTGGTAAATGTCGAAGCCCTGTTGGTCAGGGAAAGCCCGGAGCCCCGATGTCTGTGGTGCTGTAGATGCGCTGCCAATGGGCGGTGAGGAGCAGCAAGACCTTGACAGGCTGGCACTTTCGTTGTGGGAGCAATCGTCCGACGTTCGTGATTTTTCGGGGTTTTATTTCAGTGGGCGCCCAGGTGCAGCTGGTGGTAAATGTAGAAGCCCTGTTGGTCAGGGAAAGCCCGGAGCCCCGATGTCTGTGGTGCTGTAGATGCGCTGGGAATGGCCGGTGAGGAGCAGCAAGAGCTTGACTGGCTGGCACTTTCGGTGTGGGAGCAATCGTCTGACGTTTGTGATTTTTCGTTTATTTTTTTCAGTGGGCGCCCAGGTGCAGCGGGTGGTAAACGTCGAAGCCCTGTTGGTCAGGGAAAGCCCGGAGCCCCGATGTCTGTGGTGCTGTAGATGCGCTGGGAATGGGCGGTGAGGAGCAGCAAGAGCTTGACTGGCTGGCACTTTGGGTGTGGGAGCAATCGTCCGACGTTTGTGATTATTCGGGGTTTTTTTTCAGTGGGAGCCCAGGTGCAGCTGGTGGTAACAGTCAAAGCCCTGTTGGTCAGGGAAAGCCCGGAGCCCCGATGTCTGTGGTGCTGTAGATGCGCTGCCCATGGCCGGTGAGTAGCAGCAAGAGCTTGTGTTGCTGGCACTTTTGGTGTGGGAGCAATTGTCCGACGTTCGTGATTTTTCGGGGTTCTTTTCAGTGGGCGCCCAGGTTCAGCTGGTGGTAAACGTCGAAGCCCTGATCGTCAGGGAAAGTCCAGAGCCCCGATGTCTGTGGTGCTGTAGATGCGCTGGGAATGGGCGGTGAGGAGCAGCAAGAGCTTGACAGGCTGGCATTTAAGGTGTGGCAGGAATCGTCCAACGTTTGTGATTTTTCGGGGTTTTTTTTCAGTGGGCGCCAAGGTGCAGCTGGTGGTAAACATCGAAGCCCTGTTGGTCAGGGAAAGCCCGGAGCCCCGATGTCTGTGGTGCTGTAGATGCACTGCCAAAGTCCGGTGAGAAGCAGCATGAGCTTGAGTTGCTGGCACTTTCGGTGTGGGAGTAATCGTCCGACGTTCGTGATTTTTCGGGGTTTTTTTTCAGTGGGAGCGCAGGTGCACCTGGTGGTAAACGTCAAAGCCCTGTTGGTCAGGGAAAGCCCGGAGCCGCGATGTCTGTGGTGCTGTAGATGCACTGCCAAAGTCCGGTGAGAAGCAGCATGAGCTTGAGTTGCTGGCACTTTCGGTGTGGGAGCAATCGTCTGATGTTCGTGATATTTCGTTATTTTTTTCAGTGGGCGCCCAGGTGCAGCTGATGGTAAATGTCGAAGGCCTGTTGGTCAGGGAAAGCCCGGAGCCCCGATGTCTGTGGTGCTGTACATGCGCTGCCAATGGCCGGTGAGCAGCAGCAAGAGCTTGACTGGCTGGCACTTTCGGTGTGGGAGCAATCGTCCGTCGTTTTTAATTTTTCAGGGTTTTTTTTCAGTGGGCGCCCAGGTTCAGCTGGTGGTAAACTTCTGGGCCCTGTTGGTCAGGGAAAGCCCGGAGCCCCGATGTCTGTCGTGCTGTAGATGCCCTGCCAATGGGCGGTGAGGAGCAGCAAGAGCTTGACTGGCTGGCACTTTGGGTGTGGGAGCAATCGTCCGACGTTTGTTATTTTTCGGGGTTTTATTTCAGTGGGCGCCCAGGTGCAGCTGGTGGTAAATGTCGAAGCCCTGTTGGTCAGGGAAAGCCCGGAGCCCCGATGTCTGTGGTGCTGTAGATGCGCTGGGAATGGGAGGTGAGTAGCAGCAAGAGCTTGACTGGCTGGCACTTTGGGTGTGGGAGCAATCGTCCGACGTTTGTTATTTTTCGGGGTTTTATTTCAGTGGGCGCCCAGGTGCAGTGGGTGGTAAACGTCGAAGCCCTGTTCATCAGGGAAAGCCCAGAGCCCCGATGTCTGTGGGGCTGTAGATGGGCTGGCAATGGCCGGTGAGGAGCAGCAAGAGCTTGACTGGCTGGCACTTTCGGTGTGCGATCAATCGTCCGACGTTCATGATTTTTGGGGGTTTTATTTCAGTGGGGGCCCAGGTTCAGCTGGTGGTAAACGTCGAAGCCCAGTTGGTCAGGGAAAGCCCGGAGCCCCGATGTCTGTGGTGCTGTAGATGCGCTGGGAATGGGAGGTGAGTAGCAGCAAGAGCTTGAGTTGCTGGAACTTTCAGTGTGGGAGCAATCGTCCGACGTTCGTGATTTTTCGGGGTTTTATTTCAGTGGGCGCCCAGGTGCAGCTGGTGGTAAATGTCGAAGCCCTGTTGGTCAGGGAAGGCCCGGAGCCCCGATGTCTGTGGTGCTGTAGATGCGCTGCCAATGGACGGTGAGGAACAGCAAGAGCTTGACTGTCTGGCACTTTCGGTGTGGGAGCAATCTTAGGACGTTTGTGATTTTTGGGGATTTTTATTCACTGGGCGCCCAGGTTCAGCTGGTGGTAAACGTTGAAGCCCTGTTGGTCAGGGAAAGCCCGGAGCCCCGATGTCTGTGGTGCTGTAGATGCGCTGCCAAAGTCCGGTGAGGAGCAGCAAGAGCTTGACTGGCTGGCACTTTTGGTGTCGGAGCAATCGTCCGACGTTTCTGATTTTTCGGGGTTCTTTTCAGTGGGCGCCCAGGTGCAGCTGGTGGTAAATGTCGAAGGCCTGTTGGTCAGGGAAAGCCCAGAGCCGCGATGTCTGTGGTGCTGTAGATGCGCTGGGAATGGCCGGTGAGGAGCAGCAAGAGCTTGACAGGCTGGCACATTCGGTGTGGGAGCAATCGTCCGACGTTCGTGATTTTTCGGGGTATTTTTTCAGTGGGCGACCAGGTACACCTGGTGGTAAACGTTGAAGCCCTTTTGGTCAGGGAAAGCCCGGAGCCCCGATGTCTGTGGTGCTGTAGATGCACTGCCAATGGCCGGTGAGGAGCAGCAAGAGCTTGACTGGCTGACACTTTTGGTGTGGGAGCAATCGTCCGACGTTCGTGATTTTTCGGGGTTTTTTTTCAGTGGGAGCCGAAGTGCAGCTGGTGGTAAACGTCGAAGCCCTGTTGGTCAGGGAAAGCCCGGAGCCCCGGTATCTGTGGTGCTGTAGATGCGCTGGGAATGGCCGGTGAGGAGCAGCAAGAGCTTGACTGGCTGGCACTTTTGGTGTGGGAGCAATCGTCCGACGTTCGTGATTTTTCATTTATTTTTTTCAGTGGGCGCCCAGGTTCAGCTGGTGGTAAACGTCGAAGCCCTGTTGGTCAGGGAAAGCGGAGAACGCCGATGTCTGTGGTGCTGTAGATGCGCTGGGAATGGGCGGTGAGGAGCAGCAAGAGCTTGACAGGCTGGCACTTTCGTTGTGGGAGCAATCGTCCGACGTTCGTGATTTTTCGGAGTTTTATTTCAGTGGGCGCCCAGGTGCAGCTGGTGGTAAATGTCGAAGCCCTGTTGGTCAGGGAAAGCCCGGAGCCCCGATGTCTGTGGTGCTGTAGATGCGCTGCCAATGGCCGGTGAGGAGCAGCAAGAGCTTGACTGGCTGGCACTTTCGGTGTGGGAGCAATCGTCTGACGTTTGTGATTTTTCGTTTATTTTTTTCAGTGGGCGCCCAGGTGCAGCGGGTGGTAAACGTCGAAGCCCTGTTGGTCAGGGAAAGCCCGGAGCCCCGATGTCTGTGGTGCTGTAGATGGGCTGGCAATGGCCGGTAAGGAGCAGCAAGAGCTTGACTGGCTGGCATTTAAGGTGTGGCAGGAATACTCTGATGTTCGTGATATTTCGTTTATTTTTTTCAGTGGGTGCCCAGGTTCAGCGAGTGGTAAACGTCGAAGCCCTGTTGGTCAGGGAAAGCCCGGAGCCCTGATGTCTGTGGTGCTGTAGATGCACTGCCAAATTCCGGTGAGGAGCAGCAAGAGCTTGACTGGCTGGCACTTTCGGTGTGCGATCAATCGTCCGACGTTCATGATTTTTGGGGGTTTTATTTCAGTGGGGGCCCAGGTTCAGCTGGTGGTAAACGTCGAAGCCCAGTTGGTCAGGGAAAGCCCGGAGCCCCGATGTCTGTGGTGCTGTAGATGCGCTGGGAATGGGAGGTGAGTAGCAGCAAGAGCTTGAGTTGCTGGAACTTTCAGTGTGGGAGCAATCGTCCGACGTTCGCGATTTTTCGGGGTTTTATTTCAGTGGGCGCCCAGGTGCAGCTGGTGGTAAATGTCGAAGCCCTGTTGGTCAGGTAAATCCCGGAGCCCCGATGTCTGTGGTGCTGTAGATGCGCTGCCAATGGACGGTGAGGAACAGCAAGAGCTTGACTGTCTGGCACTTTCGGTGTGGGAGCAATCTTAGGACGTTTGTGATTTTTGGGGATTTTTATTCACTGGGCGCCCAGGTTCAGCTGGTGGTAAACGTTGAAGCCCTGTTGGTCAGGGAAAGCGTAGAGCCCCGATGTCTGTGGTGCTGTAGATGCGCTGGGAATGGCCGGTGAGGAGCAGCAAGAGCTTGACAGGCTGGCACTTTCGGTGTGGGAGTAATAGTCCGATGTTCGTGATTTTTCGTTTATTTTTTCCAGTGGGAGCCCAGGTTTAGCTAGTTGTAAACGTCGAAGCCCTGTTGGTCAGGGAAAGCCCGGAGCCCCGATGTCTGTGGTGCTGTAGATGCGCTGGGAATGGCCGGTGAGGAGAAGCAAGAGCTTATGTTGCTGGCACTTTCGGTGTGGGAGCAATCGTCCGACGTTCGTGATTTTTCGGGGTTTTATTTCACTGGGCGCCCCGGTTCAGCTGGTGGTAAACGTCTAAGCCCTGTTGGTCAGGGAAAGCCCGGAGCCCCGATGTCTGTGGTGCTGTAGATGCGCTGGGAATGGCCCGTGAGGAGCAGCAAGAGCTTGTGTTGCTGGTACTTTCGGTGTGGGAGCAATCGTCCGACGTTTTTGATTTTTCAGGGTTTTTTTTCAGTGGGTGCCCAGGTGCAGCTGGTGGTAAACGTCGAAGCCCTGTTGGTCAGGGAAGGCCCGGAGCCCCGATGTCTGTGGTGCTGTAGATGCGCTGGGAATGGCTGGTGAGGAGCAGCAAGAGCTTGACAGGCTGGCACTTTCGGTGTCGGAGCAATCGTCCGACGTTTTTGATGTTTCAGGGTTTTTTTTCAGTGTGCGCCCAGCTGCAGCTGGTGGTAAACGTCGAAGCCCTGTTGGTCAGCGAAAGCCCGGAGCCCCGATGTCTGTGGTGCTGTAGATGCACTGCCAATGCCCGGTGAGGAGCAGGAAGAGCTTGACTGGCTGGCACTTTTGGTGTGGGAGCAATCGTCCGACGTTTGTGATTTTTCGGGGTTCTTTTCAGTGGGAGCCCAGGTGCAGCGGGTGGTAAACGTCGAAGACCTGTTGGTCAGGGAAAGCCCGGAGCCCCGATGTCTGTGGTGCTGTAGATGCGCTGGGAATGGCCGGTGAGGAGCAGCAAGAGCTTGAGTTGCTGGCACTTTCGGTGTGGGAGCAATTGTCCGACGTTCGTGATTTTTCGGGGTTTTATTTCAGTGGGCGCCCAGGTGCAGCTGGTGGTAAACGTCGAAGCCCTGTTGGTCAGGGAAAGCCTGGAGCCCCGGTATCTGTGGTGCTGTAGATGCGCTGGGAATGGCTGGTGAGAAGCACCAAGAGCTTGACTGGCTGGCACTTTTGGTGTCGGAGCAATCGTCCGACGTTTCTGATTTTTCGGGGTTCTTTTCAGTGGGCGCCCAGGTGCAGCTGGTGGTAAACGTCGAAGCCCTGTTGGTCAGGGAAAGCCCGGAGCCCCGATGTCTGTGATGCTGTAGATGCGCTGGGAATGGCCGGTGAGGAGCAGCAAGAGCTTGACAGGCTGGCACATTCGGTGTGGGAGCAATCGTCCGACGTTCGTGATTTTTCGGGGTATTTTTTCAGTGGGCGACCAGGTACACCTGGTGGTAAACGTCGAAGCCCTTTTGGTCAGGGAAAGCCCAGAGCCCCGATGTCTGTGGTGCTGTAGATGCGCTGCCAATGGCCGGTGAGGAGCAGCAAGAGCTTGACTGGCTGGCACTTTTGGTGTGGGAGCAATCGTCCGACGTTTGTGATTATTCGGGGTTTTTTTTCAGTGGGCGCCCAGGTTCAGCTGGTGGTAAACTTCTAAGCCCTGTTGGTCAGGGAAAGCCCGGAGCCCCGATGTCTGTGGTGCTGTAGATGCGCTGGGAATGGGAGGTGAGGAGCAGCAAGAGCTTGACTGGCTGGCACTTTCTGTGTGGGTGCAATCGTCCGACGTTCGTGATTTTTCGGGGTTTTATTTCAGTGGGCGCCCAGGTGCAGCTGGTGGTAAATGTTGAAGCCCTGTTGGTCAGGGAATGCCCGGAGCCCCGATGTCTGTGGTGCTGTAGATGCGCTGGGAATGGCTGGTGAGGAGCAGCAAGAGCTTGACTGTCTGGCACGTTGGGTGTGGGAGCAATCGTCGGACGTTTGTGATTTTTGGGGATTTTTATTCACTGGGCGCCCAGGTTCAGCTGGTGGTAAACGTCGAAGCCCTCTTGGTCAGGGAAAGCTCGGAGCCCCGATATCTGTGGTGCTGTAGATGCGCTGCCAATGGCCGGGGAGGAGCAGCAAGAGCTTGACTGGCTGGCACTTTCGGTGTGGGAGCAATTGTCCGACGTTCGTGATTTTTCGGGGGTTCTTTTCAGTGCGAGCCCAGGTGCAGCGGGTGGTAAACGTCGAAGCCCTGTTCGTCAGGGAAAGTCCAGAGCCCTGATGTCTGTGGTGCTGTAGATGCGCTGGGAATGGCCGGTGAGGAGCAGCAAGAGCTTGACTGTCTGGCACTTTCGGTGTGGGAGCAATTGTCCGACGTTCGTGATTTTTCGGGGTTTTATTTCAGTTGGCGCCCAGGTGCAGCTGGTGGTAAACTTCTAAGCCCTGTTGGTCAGGGAAAGCCCGGAGCCCCGATGTCTGTGGTGCTGTAGATGCGCTGGGAATGGCCGGTGAGGAGCAGCAAGAGCTTGACAGGCTGGCACTTTCGGTGTGGGAGTAATAGTCCGATGTTCGTGATTTTTCGTTTATTTTTTCCAGTGGGAGCCCAGGTTTAGCTAGTTGTAAACGTCGAAGCCCTGTTGGTCAGGGAAAGCCCGGAGCCCCGATGTCTGTTGTGCTGTAGATGCGCTGGGAATGGCCCGTGAGGAGCAGCAAGAGCTTGTGTTGCTGGTACTTTCGGTGTGGGAGCAATCGTCCGACGTTTTTGATTTTTCAGGGTTTTTTTTCAGTGGGTGCCCAGGTGCAGCTGGTGGTAAACGTCGAAGCCCTGTTGGTCAGGGAAGGCCCGGAGCCCCGATGTCTGTGGTGCTGTAGATGCGCTGGGAATGGCTGGTGAGCAGCAGCAAGAGCTTGACAGGCTGGCACTTTCGGTGTGGGAGCAATCGTCCGACGTTTTTGATGTTTCAGGGTTTTTTTTCAGTGTGCGCCCAGCTGCAGCTGGTGGTAAACGTCGAAGCCCTGTTGGTCAGCGAAAGCCCGGAGCCCCGATGTCTGTGGTGCTGTAGATGCGCTGGGAATGGCTGGTGAGGAGCAGCAAGAGCTTGAGTTGCTGGCACTTTCGGTGTGGGAGTAATCGTCCGATGTTCGTGATTTTTCGGGGTTCTTTTCAGTGGGAGCCCAGGTGCAGCGGGTGGTAAACGTCGAATCCCTGTTAGTCAGGGAAAGCCCGGAGCCCTGATATCTGTGGTGCTGTAGATGCACTGCCAATGCCCGGTGAGGAGCAGGAAGAGCTTGACTGGCTGGCACTTTTGGTGTGGGAGCAATCGTCCGACGTTTGTGATTTTTCGGGGTTCTTTTCAGTGGGAGCCCAGGTGCAGCGGGTGGTAAACGTCGAAGACCTGTTGGTCAGGGAAAGCCCGGAGCCCCGATGTCTGTGGTGCTGTAGATGCGCCTCCAATGGCCGGTGAGGAGCAGCAAGAGCTTGACTGGCTGGCACTTTCGCTGTGGGAGCAATCGTCCGACTTTTGTTATTTTTCGTTTATTTTTTTCAGTGGGCGCCCAGGTGCACCTGGTGGTAAATGTCGAAGCCCTGTTGGTCAGGGAAAGCCCAGAGCCGCGATGTCTGTGGTGCTGTAGATGCGCTGGGAATGGCCGGTGAGGAGCAGCAAGAGCTTGAGTTGCTGGCACTTTCGGTGTGGGAGCAATTGTCCGACGTTCGTGATTTTTCGGGGTTTTATTTCAGTGGGCGCCCAGGTGCAGCTGGTGGTAAACGTCGAAGCCCTGTTGGTCAGGGAAAGCCCGGAGCCCCGGTATCTGTGGTGCTGTAGATGCGCTGGGAATGGCTGGTTAGAAGCACCAAGAGCTTGACTGGCTGGCACTTTTGGTGTCGGAGCAATCGTCCGACGTTTCTGATTTTTCGGGGTTCTTTTCAGTGGGCGCCCAGGTGCAGCTGGTGGTAAACGTCGAAGCCCTTTTGGTCAGGGAAAGCCCAGAGCCCCGATGTCTGTGGTGCTGTAGATGCGCTGCCAATGGCCGGTGAGGAGCAGCAAGAGCTTGACTGGCTGGCACTTTCGGTGTGGGAGCAATCGTCCGACGTTTGTGATTATTCGGGGTTTTTTTTCAGTGGGAGCCCAGGTGCAGCTGGTGGTAACAGTCAAAGCCCTGTTGGTCAGGGAAAGCCCGGAGCCCTGATGTCTGTGGTGCTGTAGATGCGCTGGGAATGTGCGGTGAGGAGCAGCAAGAGCTTGACAGGCTGGCATTTAAGGTGTGGCAGGAATCGTCCAACATTTGTGATTTTTCGGGGTTTTTTTTCAGTGGGCGCCCATGTGCAGCTGGTGGTAAACGTCGAACCCCTGTTTGTCAGCGAAAGCCCGGAGCCCCGATGTCTGTGGTGCTGTAGATGCGCTGCCAATGGCCGGTGAGGAGCAGCAAGAGCTTGTGTTGCTGGCACTTTTGGTGTGGGAGCAATCGTCGGACGTTTGTGATTTTTGGGGATTTTTATTCACTGGGCGCCCAGGTTCAGCTGGTGGTAAACGTCGAAGCCCTGTTGGTCAGGGAAAGCCCGGAGCCCCGATGTCTGTGGTGCTGTAGATGCGCTGGGAATGGGAGGTGAGGAGCAGCATGAGCTTGACTGGCTGGCATTTAAGGTGTGGCAGGAATACTCTGATGTTCGTGATATTTCGTTTATTTTTTTTAGTGGGCGCCCATGTGCAGCGGGTGGTAAACGTCGAAGCCCTGTTGGTCAGGGAAAGCCCGGAGCCCCGATGTCTGTGGTGCTGTAGATGGGCTGCCAAATTCCGGTGAGGAGCAGCAAGAGCTTGACTGGCTGGCACTTTTGGTGTGGGAGCAATCGTCCGACGTTCGTGATTTTTCGGGGTTTTTTTTTCAGTGGGCACCCAGGTGCAGCTGGTGGTAAATGTTGAAGCCCGGTTCGTCAGGGAAAGCCCGGAGCCCCGATGTCTGTGGCGCTGTAGATGCGCTGGGAATGGCTGGTTGGAAGCAGCAAGAGCTTGACTGGCTGGCACTTTCGGTGTGGGAGCAATCGTCCGACGTTTGTGTTTTTTTCGGGTTTTTTTTTTAATGGGCACCCATGTTCAGCTGGTGGTAAACGTCGAAGTGCTGTTAGTCAGGGAAAGTCCGGAGCCCAAATGTCTGTGGTGCTGTAGATGCGCTGGGAATGGGCGGTGATTAGCAGCAAGAGCCTGACTGGCTGGCACTTTCGGTGTGGGAGAAATCGTCCGATCTTCGTGATTTTTCAAGGTTTTTTTTCAGTGGGTGCCCAGGTGCAGCTGCTGGTAAACGTCTAAGCCCTGTTGGTCATGGAAAGCCCGGAGCCCCGATGTCTGTGGTGCTGTAGATGCGCTGGGTATGGGCAGTGAGCAGCAGCAAGAGCTTGTGTTGCTGGCACTTTCAATGTGGGAGCAATCGTCCGATGTTCCTGATTTTTAGGGGTTTTTTTCAGTGGGCGCCCAGGTGCAGCTGGTGGTAAACGTCGAAGCCCTGTTGGTCAGGGAAAGCCCGGAGCCGCGATGTCTGTGGTGCTGTACATGCGCTGCCAATGGGAGGTGAGGAGCAGCAAGAGCTTGACTGTCTGGCACTTTTGGTGTGGGAGCAATCGTCCGACGTTTTTGATTTTTCAGGGTTTTTTTTCAGTGGGCAACCAGGTGCAGCTGGTGGTAAATGTCAAAGGCCTGTTGGTCAGGGAAAGCCCGGAGCCGCGATGTCTGTGCTGCTCTAGATGCGCTGGGAATGGGCGGTCAGGAGCAGGAAGAGCTTGTGTTGCTGGCACTTTCGGTGTGGGAGCAATCGTCCGATGTTCATGATTTTTCGTTTATTTTTTTCAGTGGGTGCCGAGGTGCAGCGGGTGGTATAACGTCAAAGCCCTGTTGGTCAGGGAAAGCCCGGAGCCCCGATGTCTGTGGTGCTGTAGATGCACTGCCAAAGTCCGGTGAGGAGCAGCAAGAGCTTGAGTTGCTGGAACTTTCAGTGTGGGAGCAATCGTCTGATGTTTGTGATTTTGGGGGTTTTTTTTTTCAGTGGGTGCCCAGGTGCAACTGGTGGTAAACGTCGAAGCCCTGTTGGTCAGGGAAAGCCCGGATCCCCGATGTCTGTGGTGCTGTAGATGCGCTGGGAATGGCCGGTGAGGGGTAGCAAGAGCTTGAGTTGCTGGCACTTTTGGTGTGGGAGCAATCGTCCGACGTTCGTGATTTTTCGGGGTTTTATTTCAGTGGGAGCCCAGGTGCAGCTGGTGGTAAACGTCGAAGCCCTGTTCGTCAGGGAAAGCCCGGAGCCCCGATGTCTGTGGTGCTGTAGATGCGCTGGGAATGGCCGGTGAGGGGTAGCAAGAGCTTGAGTGGCTGGCACTTTTGGTGTGGGAGCAATCGTCCGACGTTCATGATATTTGGGGATTTTTTTTCCAGTGGGCGCCTAGGTTCAGCTGGTAATAAACTTCTAAGCCCTGTTGGTCAGGGAACGCCCGGAGCCCCGATGTCTGTGGTGCTGTAGATGCGCTGGGAATGGAAGGTGAGGAGCACCTACAGCTTGACTGGCTGGCAATTTCGGTGTGGGAGCAATCGTCCGACGTTCGTGATTTTTCGGGGTTCTTTTCAGTGGGCGCCCAGGTTCAGCTGGTGGTAAACGTCGAAGCCCTGTTGGTCAGGGAAAGCCCGGAGCCCCGATGTCTGTGGTGCTGTAGATGCGCTGCCAATAGCTGGGGAGGAGCAGCAAGAGCTTGACTGGCTGGCACTTTCGGTGTGGGAGCAATTGTCCGACGTTTTTGATTTTTTAGGGTTTTTTTTTCAGTGGGCGCCCATGTGCAGCTGGTGGTAAATGTCGAAGCCCTGTTGGTCAGGGAAAGCCCGGAGCCGCGATGTCTGTGGTGCTGTAGATGCGCTGGTAATGCCCGGTGAGGAGCAGCTAGAGGTTGACTGTCTGGCACTTTCGGTGTGGGAGCAATTGTCCGACGTTCGTGATTTTTCGGGGTTTTATTTCAGTGGGCGCCCAGGTGCAGCTGGTGGTAAACGTCGAAGCCCTGTTGGTCAGGGAAAGCCCGGAGCCCCGATGTCTGTGGTGCTGTAGATGCGCTGGGAACGGCTGGTGAGAAGCAGCATGAGCTTGACTGGCTGGCATTTAAGGTGTGGCAGGAATCGTCTGATGTTCGTGATATTTCGTTTATTTTTTTTAGTGGGCGCCCATGTGCAGCTGGTGGTAAACGTCGAAGCCCTGTTGGTCAGGGAAAGCCCGGAGCCCCGATGTCTGTGGTGCTGTAGATGCGCTGGGAATGGCCGGTGAGGAGCAGCAAGAGCTTGACTGGCTGGCACTTTCGTTGTGGGAGCAATCGTCCGACGTTCGTGATTTTTCGGGGTTTTATTTCAGTGGGCGCCCAGGTTCAGCTGGTGGTAAACGTCGAAGCCCTGTTGGTCAGGGAAAGCCCGGAGCCCCGATGTCTGTGGCGCTGTAGATGCGCTGGGAATGGCTGGTTAGAAGCAGCATGAGCTTGACCGGCTGGCACTTTTGGTGTGGGAGCAATCGTCCGACGTTCGTGATTTTTCGGGGTTGTTTTCAGTGGGAGCCCAGGTTCAGCGAGTGGTAAACGTCGAAGCCCTGTTGGTCATGGAAAGCCCGGAGCCCCGATGTCTGTGGTGTTGTAGATGCACTGCCACTGTCCGGTGAGGAGCAGCAAGAGCTTGACTGGCTGGCACTTTGGGTGTGGGAGCAGTCGTCCGACGTTCGTGATTTTTCGGGGTTTTATTTCAGTGGGCGCCCAGGTGCAGCTGGTGGTAAATGTCGAAGGCCTGTTGGTCAGGGAAAGCCCGGAGCCACGATGTCTGTGGTGCTGTAGATGCGCTGCCAATGGCCGGTGAGGAGCAGCAAGAGCTTGACTGGCTGGCACTTTTGGTGTGGGAGCAATCGTCCGACGTTTGTGATTTTTCGGGGTTTTTTTCAGTGGGCGCACAGGTGCAGCTGGTGGTAAACGTCGAAGCCCTGTTGGTCAGGGAAAGCCCGGAGCCGTGATGTCTGTGGTGCTGTAGATGCACTGCCAAAGTCCGGTGAGGAACAGCAAGAGCTTGAGTTGCTGGCACTTTCTGTGTGGGAGGAATCGTCCGACGTTTGTGATTTTTCGGGGTTTTATTTCAGTGGGCGCCCAGGTTCAGCTGGTGGTAAACATCGAAGCCCTGTTTGTCAGGGAAAGCCCAGAGCCCCGATGTCTGTGGTGCTGTAGATGCGCTGGGAGTGGCCGGTGAGGAGCAGCAAGAGCTTGAGTTGCTGGAACTTTCGGTGTGGGAGCAATTGTCCGATGTTCGTGATTTTTCGGGGTTCTTTTCAGTGGGAGCCCAGGTTCAGCGAGTGGTAAACGTCGAAGCCCTGTTGGTCAGGGAAAGCCCGGAGCCCCGATGTCTGTGGTGCTGTAGATGCGCTGCCAAAGTCCGGTGAGGAGCAGCAAGAGCTTGAGTTGCTGGCACTTTCGGTGTGGGAGCAATCGTCCGATGTTCGTGATTTTTCGGGGTTCTTTTCAGTTGGCGCCCAGGCTCAGCTGGTGGTAAACGTCGAAGCCCTGTTGGTCCGGGAAAGCCCAGAGCCCCGATGTCTGTGGTGCTGTAGATGCGCTGCCAATGGCCGGTGAGGAGCAGCAAGAGCTTGAGTTGCTGGCACTTTCGGTGTGGGATCAATCGTCTGACGTTTTTGATTTTTCAGGGTTTTTTTTTCAGTGGGCAACCAGGTGCAGCTGGTGGTAAACGTCGAAGCCCTGTTGTTCAGGGAAAGCCCGGAGCCGCGATGTCTGTGGTGCTGTAGATGCGCTGGGAATGGCTGGTGAGGAGCAGCAAGAGCTTGACTGGCTGGCACTTTTGGTGTGGGAGCAATCGTCCGACGTTCGTGATTTTTCTTTTATTTTTTTCAGCGGGCGCCCAGGTTCAGCTGGTGGTAAATGTCGAAGCCCTGTTGGTCAGGGAAAGCCCAGAGCCCCGATGTCTGTGGTGCTGTAGATGCGCTGGGAATGGGAGGTGAGGAGCAGCAAGAGCTTGAGTTGCTGGCACTTTCGGTGTGGGAGCAATCGTCCGACGTTCGTGATTTTTCGGGGTTTTATTTCAGTGGGTGCCCAGGTTCAGCTGGTGGTAAACGTTGAAGCCCTGTTGGTCAGGGAAAGTCCAGAGCCCCGATGTCTGTGGTGCTGTAGATGCGCTGGGAATGGGCGGTGAGGAGCAGCAAGAGCTTGACAGGCTGGCATTTAAGGTGTGGGAGCAATCGTCCGACGTTCGTGATTTTTCGGGGTTTTATTTCAGTGGGCGCCCAGGTTCAGCTGGTGGTAAACGTCGAAGCCCTGTTGGTCAGGGAAAGCTCGGAGCCCCGATACCTGTGGTGCTGTAGGTGCGCTGCCAATGGGCGGTGAGTAGCAGCAAGAGCTTGGCTGGCTGGCACTTTTGGTGTGGGAGCAATCGTCCGACGTTCGTGATTTTTCAGGGTTTTTTTTCAGTGGGTAACCAGGTGCAGCTGGTGGTAAACGTCGAAGCCCTGTTCGTCAGGGAAAGTCCAGAGCCCTGATGTCTGTGGTGCTGTAGATGCGCTGGGAATGGCCGGTAAGTAGCAGCAAGAGCTTGACAGGCTGGCATTTAAGGTGTGGCAGGAATCGTCTGACATTTGTGATTTTTGGGGTTTTTTTTTCAGGGGGCACCCAGGTGCAGCTGGTGGTAAATGTCGAAGCCCTGTTGTTCAGGGAAAGCGCAGAACCCCGATGTCTGTGGTGCTGTAGATGCACTGGGAATGGCCGGTGAGTAGCAGCAAGAGCTTTAGTTGCTGGCACTTTCGGTGTGGGAGGAATCGTCCGACGTTCGTGATTTTTCGGGGTTTTATTTCAGTGGGCGCCCAGGTGCAGCTGGTGGTAAACGTTGAAGCCCTGTCGGTCAGGGAAAGCTCGGAGCCCCGATATCTGTGGTGCTGTAGATGCGCTGCCAATGGCCGGTGAGGAGCAGCAAGAGCTTGACTGGCTGGCACTTTGGGTGTGGGAGCAATCGTCGGACGTTCGTGATTTTTCGGGGTTTTATTTCAGTGGGCGCCCAGGTGCAGCTGGTGGTAAACGTTGAAGCCCTGTCGGTCAGGGAAAGCTCGGAGCCCCGATATCTGTGGTGCTGTAGATGCGCTGCCAATGGCCGGTGAGCAGCAGCAAGAGCTTGACTGGCTGGCACTTTCGGTGTGGGAGCAATCGTCCGTCGTTTTTAATTTTTCAGGGTTTTTTTTCAGTGGGCGCCCAGGTTCAGCTGGTGGTAAACTTCTGAGCCCTGTTGGTCAGGGAAAGCCCGGAGCCCCGATGTCTGTGGTGCTGTAGATGCGCTGCCAATGGCCGGTGAGGAGCAGCAAGAGCTTGACAGGCTGGCACTTTCGGTGTGGGAGTGTCCTGGGTTTGGCTAGGATAGAGTTAATATTTACCTGAGCTGGGTGGAGAACTGAAGCTGGTAGCCCCTATGGCTGGGGTAGTTCAATAATTAGCTAACAGCTGGGGTTAATTTACCCAAATTAGCCAAAGGGCTATTCCATCCCATCTGACATCATGCTCAGTATGTAAGTGAGGAGGGTGCTGAAGGGAGGCCCTTGCTAGTTGGAAGAGACTGGATGTGGAGTTCTGTTGTGAGTTATTGTACTGTATTTGTGTTCCATCACTGTCTTGTTTTCTTCTGTCATTACTGTTAAATTTACTTTTTGTTCAATCTCAACCCGCGTGTTTGGTTTTTTTTTTCCCTGGTTTTTTTTTGTTTGTCAAATCTCCTCCTATTCTCTCAGAGAGTGGGGGGAGTGAGAGAGAGACTGCGTAGTCTGGTCCGCGTTGGGGCTGAACTACGACAGTTATTTTGGCGCCCAACGTGGGGCTCGAGGAATTTGAGGTAAGGATTGAGTTTAATTGGGAGCAGTAACGGGCAAAACAGGGACTGAACTTGACAAAAGAGCAAAATGATTATGGGGAATTTATGTTCTGATTGTGGTGAAGGGATAAGTGGTGAATTGTTTGTTAATTGTCTACCCACTGTTGGTGTTGTGAGGATATTATTTTGATTTTGGTGCGGGGAATTCTATTTTCTTCTGTTGATGTGTGTGTATTTTATTTATAATACTTAAATACGTAATTCGCAGAGGCGAGGGGTGGAATGTTCTGGTTTTGTTAGTGAGGGGGGGCCTAAGGTGGCAGCTTCTGTAGGAAACTGCTAGAAGTCGCTCCCCTTTGTTCAGTGGACTCGGCCGGGCCTAGGGCGGACCCGCTGCTGGCCAAGGCCAAGCCAATTGGTAGCAGAATGTCCCCTGATAACGCCTCTGCGATAACGTATTTAAATAGGGGAAAACAGGAAAAAGAGGGAGGAGAAGATGTGAAGCAGCTGAGCGGGGGGCAGAGAGGGGGAAGCGCGAGCCTCGTGGGCCTTGCAGGCCTCACCCTCTGGCCTCCCGCCGGGCAGCCGACTGGGCCCAACTCGGCCCGGCCTGGCTGCAAGAAGTGGAGAGGAGATGAGAAGTGAATAAGATGTAAAAAGGATCCTGAGAGGCGTCTGCCAGCCTGTTGTGAGGAACGGCTGCAGACGCCAAGGTCAGTGAAGGAGGAGGGGGAGGAGTAATGCGGCTCCTGGCCAAGATTCCTCTGCAACTCGTGGTGACGACCATGGTGGAGCAGGTTGTCCCCCTGCAGCCCATGGAGGTCCACGGAGGGGCAGAGATCCACCTGCAGCCCGTGGAGGACCCCACGCCGGAGCAGGTGGAGGCCTGAAGGAGGCTGTGCCCCGTGGAGGGCCCGCTGGGACAGCTGCTCTAGAGGGACTGCACCCCGTGGAAGAGATGACCCACGCCGGAGCAGTTTCACGAAGGACTGTGGCCCGTGGGAGGGACCCCACGCTGGAGCAGAGGAGGAATGCGAGGAGGTCTTCCCCCGACGATGATACAGAGGCGTAAAACAACGCGTGATGAACTGACAGCGACCCCCATTCCCTTTTCCAACCCCCCGTGCCGCTCGGGAGGGGAAGGTAGTAGAGATAATGTTAAGCCCGGGAAGAGGGAGGGGTGGGGGGAGGTTATCTTGTTCCCTGTCTCATTCTCCTGCTAATTTTAGAAATAAATGAATAGTTTTCCCCAAGTCGAGTCTGTTTTGCCCGTGACGGTAACTTTAAGGATTTCTCCCCGTCCTTATCTCAAACCTTGAGCCGTTTTTCTTATATAATCTCCTCGTATTCTCTCGGAAGGTGGGGGGAACGAGAGACAGACTGCGTAGTCTGGTCTGATCGGGGCTGAACTACGACAGGGAGCAATCGTCGGACGTTTGTGATTTCTGGGGATTTTTTTTCAGTGGACGCCCAGGTTCAGCGGGTGGTAAATCTCGAAGCCCTGTTGGTCAGGAAAATCCCGGAGCCCCGATATCTGTGGTGCTGTAGATGCGCTGGGAATGGGCGGTGAGGAGCAGCAAGAGCTTGACTGGCTGGCACTTTCGGTGTGGGAGCAATCGTCTGATGTTCGTGATTTTTCTGGGTTTTTTCCAGTGGGCACCCAGGTGCAGCGGGTGGTAAATGTCGAAGCCGTGTTGGTCAGTGAAAGCCCGGAGCCCCGATGTCTGTGGTGCTATAGATGCACTGGGAATGGCCGGTGAGGAGCAGCAAGAGCTTGACAGGCTGGCACTTTCAGTGTGGGAGCAATCGTGCGACGTTTGTGATTTTTCGGGGTTCTTTTCAGTGGGAGCACAGGTTCAGCAAGTGGTAATCGTCGAAGCCCTGTTGGTCAGGGAAAGCCCGGAGCCCCGATGTCTGTGGTGCTGTAGATGCACTGCCACTGTCCGGTGAGGAACAGCAAGAGCTTGACTGGCTGGCACTTTCGGTGTGGGATCAATCGTCCGATGTTCGTGATTTTTCGGGGTTTTACTTTCAGTGGGCGCCCAGGTGCAGCTGGTGGTAAACGTCGAAGCCCTGTTCATCAGGGAAAGCTCGGAGCCCCGATGTCTGTGGTGCTGTAGATGCGCTGGGAATGGCCGGTGAGGAGCAGCAAGAGCTTGACTGGCTGGCACTTTGGGTGTGAGAGCAATCGTCGGACGTTCGTGATTTTTCGGGGTTTTATTTCAGTGGGCGCCCGGGTTCAGCTGGTGGTAAACGTCGAAGCCCTGTTGGTCAGGGAAAGCCCGGAGCCCCGATGTCTGTGGTGCTGTAGATACACTGCCAATGGCCGGTGTTCAGCAGCTAGAGCTTGACTGTCTGGCACTTGTGGTGTGGGAGCAATCGTCCGACGTTCGTCATTTTTCAGGGTTTTTTTTCAGTGGGCAACCAGGTGCAGCTGGTGGTAAACGTTGAAGCCCTGTTGTTCAGGGAAAGCCCGGAGCCCCGATGTCTGTGGTGCTATAGATGCACTGCCAAAGTCCGGTGAGTAGCTGCAAGAGCTTGACTGGCTGGCACTTTTAGTGTGGGAGCAATCGTCCGACGTTCGTGGTTTTTCGGGGTTTTATTTCAGTGGGAGCCCAGGTTCAGGTGGTGGTAAACGTCGAAGCCCTGTTGGTCAGGGAAAGCCCGGAGCCCCAATGTCTGCGGTGTTGTAGATGCGCTGGGAATGGCCGGTGAGGAGCAGCAAGAGCTTGACAGGCTGGCATTTAAGGTGTGGCAGGAATCGTCCGACGTTTGTGATTTTTGGGGTTTTTTTTTCAGGGGGCACCCAGGTGCAGCTGGTGGTAAATGTCGAAGCCCTGTTGGTCAGGGAAAGCCCGGAGCCCCGATGTCTGTGGTGCTGTAGATGCGCTGCCAATGGCCGGTGAGTAGCAGCAAGAGCTTGAGTTGCTGGCACTTCAGGTGTGGGAGCAATCGTCCGACGTTCGTGATTTTTCGTTTATTTTTTTCAGTGGGCGCCCAGGTGCAGCTGGTGGTAAACGTCGAAGCCCTGTTATTCAGGGAAAGCGCAGAACCCCGATGTCTGTGGTGCTGTAGATGCGCTGGGAATGGCCGGTGAGGAGCAGCAAGAGCTTGAGTTGCTGGCACTTTCTGTGTGGGTGCAATCGTCCGACGTTCGTGATTTTTCAGGGTTTTATTTCAGTTGGCGCCCAGGTGCAGCTGGTGGTAATCGTCGAAGTCCTGTTGGTCAGGGAAAGCCCAGAGCCACGATGTCTGTGGTGCTGTAGATGCGCTGGGAATGGGCGGTGAGGAGCAGCATGAGCTTGACTGGCTGGCACTTTCGGTGTGGGAGCAATCTTCTGATGTTCGTGGTATTTCGTTTATTTTTTCCAGTGGGCGCCCAGGTTCAGCTGGTGGTAAACGTCGAAGCCCTGTTTGTCAGGGAAAGCCCGGAGCCCCGATATCTGTGGTGCTGTAGATGCGCTGCCAATGGCCGGGGAGGAGCAGCAAGAGCTTGACTGGCTGGCACTTTAGGTGTGGGAGCAATCGTCCGACGTTCGTGATTTTTCGTTTATTTTTTTCAGTGGGCGCCCAGGTGCAGCTGGTGGTAAACGTCGAAGCCTGGTTCGTCAGGGAAAGCCCGGAGCCCCGATGTCTGTAGTGCTGTAGATGCGCTGGGAATGGCCGGTGAGTAGCAGCAAGAGCTTGAGTTGCTGGCACTTTCGGTGTGGGAGTAATCGTCCGACGTTCGTGATTTTTCGGGGTTCTTTTCAGTGGGAGCCCAGGTGCAGCTGGTGGTAAACGTCGAAGCCCTGATCGTCACGGAAAGTCCAGAGCCCTGATGTCTGTGGTGCTGTAGATGCGCTGGGAATGGCCGGTGAGGAGCAGCAAGAGCTTGACTGGCTGGCACTTTTGGTGTGGGAGCAATCGTCCGACGTTCGTGATTTTTCATTTATTTTTTTCAGTGGGCGCCCAGGTGCAGCTGGTGGTAAACGTCGAAGCCCTGTTGTTCAGGGAAAGCGGAGAACCCCGATGTCTGTGGTGCTCTAGATGCACTGCCAAAGTCCGGTGAGTAGCAGCAAGAGCTTGAGTTGCTGGCACTTTCGGTGTGGGAGCAATTGTCCGACGTTCGTGATTTTTCGGGGTTTTATTTCAGTGGGCGCCCAGGTGCAGCGGGTGGTAAACGTCGAAGCCCTGTTGGTCAGGGAAAGCGTAGAGCCCCGATGTCTGTGGTGCTGTAGATGCGCTGGGAATGGCCGGTGAGGAGCAGCAAGAGCTTGACTGGCTGGCACTTTGGGTGTGGGAGCAATCGTCCGACGTTTGTGATTATTCGGGGTTTTTTTTCAGTGGGCGCCCAGGTGCAGCTGGTGGTAACAGTCAAAGCCCTGTTGGTCAGGGAAAGCCCGGAGCCCCGATGTCTGTGGTGCTGTAGATGCGCTGCCCATGGCCGCTGAGGAGCAGCAAGAGCTTGTGTTGCTGGCACTTTTGGTGTGGGAGCAATTGTCCGACGTTCGTGATTTTTCGGGGTTCTTTTCAGTGGGCGCCCAGGTTCAGCTGGTGGTAAACGTCGAAGCCCTGATCGTCAGGGAAAGTCCAGAGCCCTGATGTCTGTGGTGCTGTAGATGCGCTGGGAATGGGCGGTGAGGAGCAGCAAGAGCTTGACAGGCTGGCATTTAAGGTGTGGCAGGAATCGTCCAACGTTTGTGATTTTTCGGGGTTTTTTTTCAGTGGGCGCCCAGGTGCAGCTGGTGGTAAACATCGAAGCCCTGTTGGTCAGGGAAAGCCCGGAGCCCCGATGTCTGTGGTGCTGTAGATGCACTGCCAAAGTCCGGTGAGCAGCAGCAAGAGCTTGACTGGCTGGCACTTTCGGTGTGGGAGCAATCGTCCGTCGTTTTTAATTTTTCAGGGTTTTTTTTCAGTGGGCGCCCAGGTTCAGCTGGTGGTAAACTTCTGAGCCCTGTTGGTCAGGGAAAGCCCGGAGCCCCGATGTCTGTGGTGCTGTAGATGCGCTGGGAATGGCTGGTGAGGAGCAGCAAGAGCTTGACAGGCTGGCACTTTCGGTGTGGGAGCAATCGTCCGACGTTTTTGATGTTTCAGGGTTTTTTTTCAGTGTGCGCCCAGCTGCAGCTGGTGGTAAACGTCGAAGCCCTGTTGGTCAGGGAAAGCCCGGAGCCCCGATGTCTGTGGTGCTGTAGATGCGCTGGGAATGGCCGGTGAGGAGCAGCAAGAGCTTGACTGGCTGGCACTTTCGGTGTGGGAGCAATCGTCCAACGTTTGTGATTTTTCGGGGTTCTTTTCAGTGGGAGCCCAGGTGCAGCGGGTGGTAAACGTCGAATCCCTGTTAGTCAGGGAAAGCCCGGAGCCCCGGTGTCTGTGGTGCTGTAGATGCACTGCCAATGCCCGGTGAGGAGCAGGAAGAGCTTGACTGGCTGGCACTTTTGGTGTGGGAGCAATCGTCCAACGTTTGTGATTTTTCGGGGTTCTTTTCAGTGGGAGCCCAGGTGCAGCGGGTGGTAAACGTCGAAGCCCTGTTGGTCAGGGAAAGCCCGGAGCCCCGGTATCTGTGGTGCTGTAGATGCGCTGGGAATGGCTGGTGAGAAGCAGCAAGAGCTTGACTGGCTGGCACTTTTGGTGTCGGAGCAATTGTCCGACGTTTCTGATTTTTCGGGGTTCTTTTCAGTGGGCGCCCAGGTGCAGCTGGTGGTAAACGTCGAAGCCCTGTTGGTCAGGGAAAGCCCGGAGCCCCGATGTCTGTGATGCTGTAGATGCGCTGGGAATGGCCGGTGAGGAGCAGCAAGAGCTTGACAGGCTGGCACATTCTGTGTGGGAGCAATCGTCCGACGTTCGTGATTTTTCGGGGTATTTTTTCAGTGGGAGCCGAAGTGCAGCTGGTGGTAAACGTCGAAGCCCTGTTGGTCAGGGAAAGCCCGGAGCCCCGATGTCTGTGGTGCTGTAGATGCGCTGGGAATGGGCGGTGAGGAGCAGCAAGAGCTTGACTGTCTGGCACTTTGGGTGCGTGAGCAATCGTCGGACGTTTGTGATTTTTCGGGATTTTTATTCACTGGGCGCCCAGGTTCAGCTGGTGGCAAACGTCGAAGCCCTGTTGGTCAGGGAAAGCCCAGAGCCCCGATGTCTGTGGTGCTGTAGATGCGCTGCCAGTGGCCGGTGAGGAGCAGCAAGAGCTTGAGTTTCTGGCATTTTCGGTGTGGGAGCAATCGTCCGACGTTCGTGATTTTTCGGGGTTCTTTTTAGTGGGCGCCCTGGTGCAGCTAGTTGTAAACGTCGAAGGCCTCTTGGTCAGGGAAAGCCCAGAGCCCCGATGTCTGTGGTGCTGTAGATGCGCTGGGAATGGCCGGTGAGGAGCAGCAAGAGCTTGACTGGCTGGCACTTTTGGTGTGGGAGCAATCGTCCGACGTTCGTGATTTTTCATTTATTTTTTTCAGTGGGCGCCCAGGTTCAGCTGGTGGTAAACGTCGAAGCCCTGTTGGTCAGGGAAAGCGGAGAACGCCGATGTCTGTGGTGCTGTAGATGCGCTGCCAATGGCCGGTGAGGAGCAGCAAGAGCTTGACTGGCTGGCACTTTTGGTGTGGGAGCAATCGTCCGACGTTTGTGATTATTCGGGGTTTTTTTTCAGTGGGAGCCCAGGTGCAGCTGGTGGTAACAGTCAAAGCCCTGTTGGTCAGGGAAAGTCCAGAGCCCTGATGTCTGTGGTGCTGTAGATGCGCTGGGAATGGGCGGTGAGGAGCAGCAAGAGCTTGACAGGCTGGCATTTAAGGTGTGGCAGGAATCGTCCAACATTTGTGATTTTTCGGGGTTTTTTTTCAGTGGGCGCCCATGTGCAGCTGGTGGTAAACGTCGAACCCCTGTTTGTCAGCGAAAGCCCGGAGCCCCGATGTCTGTGGTGCTGTAGATGCGCTGCCAATGGCCGGTGAGGAGCAGCAAGAGCTTGTGTTGCTGGCACTTTTGGTGTGGGAGCAATCGTCGGACGTTTGTGATTTTTGGGGATTTTTATTCACTGGGCGCCCAGGTTCAGCTGGTGGTAAACTTCTAAGCCCTGTTGGTCAGGGAAAGCCCGGAGCCCCGATGTCTGTGGTGCTGTAGATGCACTGCCAATGGCCGGTGAGGAGTAGCAAGAGCTTGACAGGCTGGCCTTTAAGGTGTGGCAGGAATCGTCCGACATTTGTGATTTTTCGGGGTTTATTTTCAGTGGGCGCCCAGGTGCCGCTGGTGGTAAACGTCGAAGCCCTGTTGGTCAGGGAAAGCCCGGAGCCCCGATGTCTGTGGTGCTGTAGATGCACTGCCAATGGCCGGTGAGGAGCAGCAAGAGCTTGACTGGCTGGCACTTTTCGTGTGGGAACAATCGTCCGACGTTTGTGATTTTTCGGGGTTCTTTTCAGTGGGAGCCCAGGTGCAGCTGGTGGTAAATGTCGAAGCCCTGTTTGTCTGGGAAAGCCCAGAGCCCCGATGTCTGTGGTGCTGTAGATGCGCTGGGAATGGGAGGTGAGGAGCAGCAAGAGCTTGAGTTGCTGGCACTTTCGGTGTGGCAGGAATCGTCCGACATTTGTGACTTTTCGGGGTTTTTTTTCAGTGGGCGCCCAGGTGCAGCTGGTGGTAAACGTCGAAGCCCTGTTGGTCAGGGAAAGCCCGGAGCCCCGATGTCTGTGGTGCTGTAGATGCACTGGGAATGGCCGGGGAGGAGCAGCAAGAGCTTGACTGGCTGGCACTTTTGCTATGGGAGCAATCGTCCGATGTTCGTGATTTTTCTTTTATTTTTCTCAGCGGGCGCCCAGGTTCAGCTGGTGGTAAACGTCGAAGCCCTGTTGGTCAAAGAAAGCGCAGAACCCCGATGTCTGTGGTGCTGTAGATGCACTGCCAAAGTCCGGTGAGTAGCAGCAAGAGCTTGAGTTGCTGGCACTATCGGTGTGGGAGGAATCGTCCGACGTTTGTTATTCTTCGGGGTTTTATTTCAGTGGGCGCCCAGGTTCAGCTGGTGGTAAATGTCGAAGCCCTGTTGGTCAGGGAAAGCTCGGAGCCCCGATATCTGTGGTGCTGTAGATGCGCTGCCAATCGCCGGTGAGGAGCAGCAAGAGCTTGAGTTGCTGGCACTTTCGGTGTGGGAGCAATCGTGCGATGTTTGTGATTTTTCGTTTATTTTTTTCAGTGGGCACCCAGGTGCAGCTGATGGTAAATGTCGAAGCCCTGTTGGTCAGGGAAAGCCCGGACTCCCGATGTCTGTGGTGCTGTAGATGCGCTGCCAATGGCCGGTGAGGAGCAGGAAGACCTTGAGTTGCTGGCACTTTCGGTGTGGGAGCAATCGTCTGACGTTCGTGATTTTTCGGGGTTTTATTTCAGTGGGCGCCCAGGTGCAGCTGGTGGTAAACTTCGAAGCCCTGTTGGTCAGGGGAAGCCCGAAGCCCTGTTGGTCAGGGAAAGCTTGGAGCCCCGATATCTGTGATGCTGTACATGCGCTGCCAATGGCCGGGAAGGAGCAGCAAGAGCTTGACAGGCTGGCACTTTCGGTGTGGGAGTAAATGTCCGACGTTCGTGATTTTTCAGGATTTTTTTTTAGTGGGAGCCCAGGTCTAGCTAGTTGTAAACGTCGAAGCCCTGTTGGTCAGGGAAAGCCCGGAGCCGTGATGTCTGTGGTGCTGTAGATGCGCTGGGAATGGCCGGTGAGGAGCAGCAAGAGCTTGACTGTCTGGCACTTTTGGTGTGGGAGCAATCGTCCGACGTTCGTGATTTTTCGGGGTTCTTTTCAGTGGGAGCCCAGGTTCAGCGAGTGGTAAACGTCGAAGCCCTGTTGGTCAGGGAAAGCCCGGAGCCCCGATGTCTGTGGTGCTGTAGATGCGCTGGGAATGGGCGGTGAGGAGCAGCAAGAGCTTGACAGGCTGGCACTTTCGGTGTGGGAGCAATCGTCCGATGTTCGTGATTTTTCGTTTAGTTTTTTCAGTGGGCGCCCAGGTGCAGCTGGTGGTAAACGTCGAAGCCCTGTTGGTCAGGGAAAGCCCGGAGCCCCGATGTCTGTGGTGCTGTAGATGCGCCGCCAATGACCGGTGAGGAGCACAAAGAGCTTGACTGGCTGGCACTTTCGGTGTGGGAGCAATCGTCTGATGTTTGTGATTTTGGGGTATTTTTTTTTTCAGTGGGTGCCCAGGTGCAACTGGTGGTAAACGTCGAAGCCCTGTTGGTCAGGGAAAGCCCGGAGCCCCGATGTCTGTGGTGCTGTAGATGCGCTGGGAATGGCCGGTGAGGGGTAGCAAGAGCTTGAGTTGCTGGCACTTTTGGTGTGGGAGCAATCGTCCGACGTTCGTGATTTTTCGGGGTTTTATTTCAGTGGGAGCCCAGGTGCAGCTGGTGGTAAACGTCGAAGCCCTGTTCGTCAGGGAAAGCCCGGAGCCCCGATGTCTGTGGTGCTGTAGATACGCTGCCAATGGCCGGTGAGTAGCAGCAAGAGCTTGAGTTGCTGGCACTTTCGGTGTGAGATCAATCATCCGACGTTTTTGATTTTTCAGGGTTTTTTTTCAGTGGGCAATCAGGTGCAGCTGGTGGTAAACGTCGAAGCCCTGTTGGTCAGGGAAAGCCCGGAGCCCCGATGTCTGTGGTGCTGTAGATGGGCTGGGAATGGCCGGTGAGGAGCAGCAAGAGCTTGACTGGCTGGCACTTTTGCTATGGGAACAATCGTCCGATGTTCGTGATTTTTCTTTTATTTTTCTCAGCGGGTGCCCAGGTTCAGCTGGTGGTAAACGTCGAAGCCCTGTTGGTCAAAGAAAGCGCAGAACCCCGATGTCTGTGGTGCTGTAGATGCACTGCCAAAGTCCGGTGAGTAGCAGCAAGAGCTTGAGTTGCTGGCACTTTCGGTGTGGGAGGAATCGTCCGACGTTCGTGATTTTTCGGGATTTTTTTTCAGTGGGCGCCCAGGTGCAGCTGGTGGTAAACTTCGAAGCCCTGTTGGTCAGGGAAAGCCCGGAGCCCCGATGTCTGTGGTGCTGTAGATGCGCTGGGAATGGCCGGTGAGGAGCAGCAAGAGCTTGAGTTGCTGGCACTTTCGGTGTGGGAGGAATCGTCCGACGTTCGTGATTTTTCGGGGTTTTATTTCAGTGGGCGCCCAGGTGCAGCTGGTGGTAAACGTCGAAGCCCTGTTGGTCAGGGAAAGCCCGGAGCCCCGATGTCTGTGGTGCTGTAGATGCGCTGGGAATGGGAGGTGAGTCGTAGCAAGAGCTTGACTGGCTGGCACTTTCGGTGTGGGAGGAATCGTCCGACGTTCGTGATTTTTCGGGGTTTTATTTCAGTGGGCGCCCAGGTGCAGCTGGTGGTAAATGTCGAAGCCCTGTTGGTCAGGGAATGCCCGGAGCCCCGATGTCTGTGGTGCTGTAGATGCGCCTCCAATGGCTGGTGAGGAGCAGCAAGAGCTTGACTGGCTGGCACTTTTGTTGTGGGAGCAATCGTCCGACGTTCATGATTTTTCGGGGTTTTATTTCAGTGGGCACCCAGCTGCAGCGGGTGGTAAACGTCGAAGCCCTGTTGGTCAGGGAAAGCCCGGAGCCCCGATGTCTGTGGTGCTGTAGATGCGCTGGGAATTGCTGGTGAGAAGCAGCATGAGCTTGACTGGCTGGCACTTTCGGTGTGGGAGCACTCGTCTGATGTTCGTGATATTTCGTTTATTTTTTCCAGTGGGCGCCCAGGTGCAGCTGGTGGTAAACGTCGAAGCCCTGTTGGTCAGGGAAAGCCCGGAGCCCCGATGTCTGTCGTGCTGTAGATGGGCTGGCAATGGCCGGTGAGCAGCAGCAAGAGCTTGACTGTCTGGCACTTTTGGTGTGAGAGCAATCGTCCGACGTTCGTGATTTTTCGGTGTTCTTTTCAGTGGGAGCCCAGGTGCAGCGAGTGGTAAACGTCGAAGCCCTGTTCGTCAGGTAATGCCCGGAGCCCCGATGTCTGTGGTGTTGTAGATGCACTGCCACTGTCCGGTGAGGAGCAGCTAGAGCTTGACTGGCTGGCACTTTTGGTGTGGGAGCAATCGTCCGACGTTCGTCATTTTTCAGGGTTTATTTTCACTGGGCAACCAGGTGCAGCTGGTGGTAAATATCAAAGGCCTGTTGGTCAGGGAAAGCCCGGAGCCACGATGTCTGTGGTGCTGTAGATGCACTGCCAAAGTCCGGTGAGGAACAGCAAGAGCTTGAGTTGCTGGCACTTTCTGTGGGGGAGGAATCGTCCGACGTTTGTGATTTTTCGGGGTTTTATTTCAGTGGGCGCCCAGGTGCAGCTGGTGGTAAACGTCGAAGACCTGTTGGTCAGGGAAAGCTCGGAGCCCCGATGTCTGTGGTGCTGTAGATGCGCTGCCAATGGCCGGGGAGGAGCAGCAAGAGCTTGACTGGCTGGCACTTTTGCTGTGGGAGCAATCGTCCGACGTTCGTGATTTTTCTTTTATTTTTTTCAGCGGGCGCCCAGGTTCAGCTGGTGGTAAACGTCGAAGCCCTGTTGGTCAGGGAAAGCGCAGAACCCCGATGTCTGTCGTGCTGTAGATGCACTGCTAAACTCCGGTGAGGAGCAGCAAGAGTTTGAGTTGCTGGCACTTTTGGTGTGGGAGCAATCGTCCGATGTTCGTGATTTTTCGGGGTTTTATTTCAGTGGGAGCCCAGGTGCAGCTGGTGGTAAACGTCGAAGCCCTGTTGGTCAGGGAATGCCTGGAGCCCCGATCTCTGTGGTGCTGTAGATGCGCTGGCAATGGCTGGTGAGGAGCAGCAAGAGCTTGACTGTCTGGCACGTTGGGTGTGGGAGCAATCGTCGGACGTTTGTGATTTTTGGGGATTTTTATTCACTGGGCGCCCAGGTTCAGCTGGTGGTAAACGTCGAAGCCCTGTTGGTCAGGGAAAGCCCGGAGCCCCGATGTCTGTGGTGCTGTAGATGCGCTGGCAATGGCCGGTGAGGAGCAGCCAGAGCTTTAGTTGCTGGCACTTTTGGTGTGGGAGCAATCGTCCGACGTTCGTGATTTTTCGGGGTTTTACTTTCAGTGGGCGCCCAGGTTCAGCTGGTGGTAAACGTCGAAGCCCTGTTCGTCAGGGAAAGCCCGGAGCCCCGATGTCTGTGGTGCTGTAGATGCGCTGGGAATGGGAGGTGAGGAGCAGCATGAGCTTGACTGGCTGGCACTTTCTGTGTGGGTGCAATCGTCCGACGTTCGTGATTTTTCGGGGTTTTATTTCAGTGGGCGCCCAGGTGCAGCTGGTGGTAAATGTTGAAGCCCTGTTGGTCAGGGAATGCCCGGAGCCCCGATGTCTGTGGTGCTGTAGATGCGCTGGGAATGGCTGGTGAGGAGCAGCAAGAGCTTGACTGTCTGGCACGTTGGGTGTGGGAGCAATCGTCGGACGTTTGTGATTTTTGGGGATTTTTATTCACTGGGCGCCCAGGTTCAGCTGGTGGTAAACGTCGAAGCCCTCTTGGTCAGGGAAAGCTCGGAGCCCCGATATCGGTGGTGCTGTAGATGCGCTGCCAATGGCCGGGGAGGAGCAGCAAGAGCTTGACTGGCTGGCACTTTTGGTGTGGGAGCAATTGTCCGACGTTTTTGATTTTTTAGGGTTTTTTTTTCAGTGGATAACCAGGTGCAGCTGGTGGTAAATGTCGAAGCCCTGTTGGTCAGGGAAAGCCCGGAGCCCCGATGTCTGTGGTGCTGTAGATGCGCTGGGAATGCCCGGTGAGGAGCAGCTAGAGGTTGACTGTCTGGCACTTTCGGTGTGGGAGCAATTGTCCGACGTTCGTGATTTTTCGGGGTTTTATTTCAGTTGGCGCCCAGGTGCAGCTGGTGGTAAACTTCGAAGCCCTGTTGGTCAGGGAAAGCCCGGAGCCCCGATGTCTGTGGTGCTGTAGATGCGCTGGGAATGGCTGGTGAGAAGCAGCATGAGCTTGACTTGCTGGCATTTAAGGTGTGGCAGGAATACTCTGATGTTCGTGATATTTCGTTTATTTTTTTTAGTGGGCGCCCATGTGCAGCTGGTGGTAAACGTCGAAGCCCTGTTGGTCAGGGAAAGCCCGGAGCCCCGATGTCTGTGGTGCTGTAGATGGGCTGCCAAATTCCGGTGAGGAGCAGCAAGAGCTTGACTGGCTGGCACTTTTGGTGTGGGAGCAATCGTCCGACGTTCGTGATTTTTCGGGGTTTTTTTTTCAGTGGGCACCCAGGTGCAGCTGGTGGTAAATGTCGAAGCCCGGTTCGTCAGGGAAAGCCCGGAGCCGCGATGTCTGTGGTGCTGTAGATGCGCTTCCAGTGGCCGGTGAGGAGCAGCAAGAGCTTGAGTTGCTGGCATTTTCGGTGTGGGAGCAATCGTCCGATGTTCGTGATTTTTCGGGGTTCTTTTCAGTGGGCGCCCAGGTGCAGCTGATGGTAAAAGTCGAAGCCCTGTTGGTCAGGGAAAGCCCGGAGCCCCGATGTCTGTGGTGCTGTAGATGCACTGCCAAAGTCCGGTGAGTAGCAGCAAGAGCTTGACTGGCTGGCACTTTGGGTGTGGGAGGAATCGTCCGACGTTCGTGATTTTTCGGGATTTTTTTTCAGTGGGCGCCCAGGTGCAGCTGGTGGTAAACTTCGAAGCCCTGTTGGTCAGGGAATGCCCGGAGCCCCGATGTCTGTGGTGCTGTAGATGCGCCTCCAATGGCTGGTGAGGAGCAGCAAGAGCTTGACTGGCTGGCACTTTTGTTGTGGGAGCAATCGTCCGACGTTCATGATTTTTCGGGGTTTTATTTCAGTGGGCACCCAGCTGCAGCGGGTGGTAAACGTCGAAGCCCTGTTGGTCAGGGAAAGCCCGGAGCCCCGATGTCTGTGGTGCTGTAGATGCGCTGGGAATTGCTGGTGAGAAGCAGCATGAGCTTGACTGGCTGGCACTTTCGGTGTGGGAGCACTCGTCTGATGTTCGTGATATTTCGTTTATTTTTTCCAGTGGGCGCCCAGGTGCAGCTGGTGGTAAACGTCGAAGCCCTGTTGGTCAGGGAAAGCCCGGAGCCCCGATGTCTGTCGTGCTGTAGATGCACTGCCAAAGTCCGGTGAGTAGCAGCAAGAGCTTGACTGTCTGGCACTTTTGGTGTGAGAGCAATCGTCCGACGTTCGTGATTTTTCGGTGTTCTTTTCAGTGGGAGCCCAGGTGCAGCGAGTGGTAAACGTCGAAGCCCTGTTCGTCAGGTAATGCCCGGAGCCCCGATGTCTGTGGTGTTGTAGATGCACTGCCACTGTCCGGTGAGGAGCAGCTAGAGCTTGACTGGCTGGCACTTTTGGTGTGGGAGCAATCGTCCGACGTTCGTCATTTTTCAGGGTTTATTTTCACTGGGCAACCAGGTGCAGCTGGTGGTAAATATCAAAGGCCTGTTGGTCAGGGAAAGCCCGGAGCCACGATGTCTGTGGTGCTGTAGATGCACTGCCAAAGTCCGGTGAGGAACAGCAAGAGCTTGAGTTGCTGGCACTTTCTGTGGGGGAGGAATCGTCCGACGTTTGTGATTTTTCGGGGTTTTATTTCAGTGGGCGCCCAGGTGCAGCTGGTGGTAAACGTCGAAGCCCTGTTGGTCAGGGAAAGCTCGGAGCCCCGATGTCTGTGGTGCTGTAGATGCGCCTCCAATGGCCGGTGAGGAGCAGCAAGAGCTTGACTGGCTGGCACTTTTGGTGTGGGAGCAATCGTCCAACGTTCGTGATTTTTCTTTTATTTTTTTCAGCGGGCGCCCAGGTTCAGCTGGTTGTAAACGTCGAAGCCCTGTTGGTCAGGGAAAGCGCAGAACCCCGATGTCTGTGGTGCTGTAGATGCACTGCTAAACTCCGGTGAGGAGCAGCAAGAGTTTGAGTTGCTGGCACTTTTGGTGTGGGAGCAATCGTCCGATGTTCGTGATTTTTCGAGGTTTTATTTCAGTGGGCGCCCAGGTGCAGCTGGTGGTAAACGTCGAAGCCCTGTTTGTCAGGGAAAGCGCAGAGCCCCGATGTCTGTGGTGCTGTAGATGCGCTGGGAATGGGAGGTGAGGAGCAGCAAGAGCTTGAGTTGCTGGCACTTTTGGTGTGGGAGCAATCGTCCGACGTTCGTGATTTTTCGGGGTTTTTTTTTCAGTGGGCGCCCAGGTGCAGCTGGTGGTAAACGTTGAAGCCCTGTTGGTCAGGGAAAGCCCGGAGCCGCGATGTCTGTGGTGCTGTAGATGCGCTTCCAGTGGCCGGTGAGGAGCAGCAAGAGCTTGAGTTGCTGGCATTTTCGGTGTGGGAGCAATCGTCCGATGTTCGTGATTTTTCGGGGTTCTTTTCAGTGGGCGCCCAGGTGCAGCTGATGGTAAAAGTCGAAGCCCTGTTGGTCAGGGAAAGCCCGGAGCCCCGATGTCTGTGGTGCTGTAGATGCGCTGCCAATGGCCGGTGAGGAACAGCAAGAGCTTGACTGGCTGGCACTTTCGGTGTGGGATCAATCGTCCGACGTTTTTGATTTTTCAGGGTTTTTTTTTCAGTGGGCAACCAGGTGCAGCTGGTGGTAAACGTCGAAGCCCTGTTGGTCAGGGAAAGCCCGGAGCCGCGATGTCTGTGGCGCTGTAGATGCGCTGGGAATGGCTGGTGAGGAGCAGCAAGAGCTTGACTGGCTGGCACTTTTGCTGTGGGAGCAATCGTCCGACGTTCGTGATTTTTCTTTTATTTTTTTCAGCGGGCGCCCAGGTTCAGCTGGTGGTAAACGTCGAAGCCCTGTTGGTCAGGGAAAGCGCAGAACCCCGATATCTGTGGTGCTGTAGATGCGCTGGGAATGGGAGGTGAGGAGCAGCAACAGCTTGAGTTGCTGGCACTTTTGGTGTGGGAGCAATCGTCCGACGTTCGTGATTTTTCGGGGTTTTATTTCAGTGGGCGCCCAGGTGCAGCTGGTGGTAAATGTCGAAGCCCTGTTTGTCAGGGAAAGCCCAGAGCCCCGATGTCTGTGGTGCTGTAGATGCGCTGGGAATGGGAGGTGAGGAGCAGCAAGAGCTTGAGTTGCTGGCACTTTTGGTGTGGGAGCAATCGTCCGACGTTCGTGATTTTTCGGGGTTTTATTTCAGTGGGCGCCCAGGTGCAGCTGGTGGTAAACGTCGAAGCCCTGTTGGTCAGGGAAAGCCCGGAGCCCCGATGTCTGTGGTGCTGTAGATGCGCTTCCAATGGCCGGTGAGGAGCAGCAAGAGCTTGACTGGCTGGCACTTTCGGTGTGGGAGCAATCGTCCGACGTTTGTGTTTTTTTCGGGTTTTTTTTTTAATGGGCACCCATGTTCAGCTGGTGGTAAACGTCGAAGTGCTGTTAGTCAGGGAAAGTCCGGAGCCCAAATGTCTGTGGTGCTGTAGATGCGCTGGGAATGGGCGGTGATTAGCAGCAAGAGCCTGACTGGCTGGCACTTTCGGTGTGGGAGAAATCGTCCGATCTTCGTGATTTTTCAAGGTTTTTTTTCAGTGGGTGTCCAGGTGCAGCTGCTGGTAAACGTCTAAGCCCTGTTGGTCATGGAAAGCCCGGAGCCCCGATGTCTGTGGTGCTGTAGATGCGCTGGGTATGGGCAGTGAGCAGCAGCAAGAGCTTGTGTTGCTGGCACTTTCAATGTGGGAGCAATCGTCCGATGTTCCTGATTTTTAGGGGTTTTTTTCAGTGGGCGCCCAGGTGCAGCTGGTGGTAAACGTCGAAGCCCTGTTGGTCAGGGAAAGCTCGGAGCCCCGATGTCTGTGGTGCTGTAGATGAACTGCCAAAGTCCGGTGAGTAGCAGCAGGAGCTTGAGTTGCTGGCACTTTCAATGTGGGAGCAATCGTCCGATGTTCCTGATTTTTAGGGGTTTTTTTCAGTGGGCGCCCAGGTGCAGCTGGTGGTAAACGTCGAAGCCCTGTTCGTCAGGGAAAGCTCGGAGCCCCGATGTCTGTGGTGCTGTAGATGCGCTGCCAATGGGCGGTGAGGAGCAGCAAGAGCTTGACTGGCTGGCACTTTCGGTGTGGGAGCAATCGTCCAACGTTCGTGATTTTTCTTTTATTTTTTTCAGCGGGCGCCCAGGTTCAGCTGGTTGTAAACGTCGAAGCCCTGTTGGTCAGGGAAAGCGCAGAACCCCGATGTCTGTGGTGCTGTAGATGCACTGCTAAACTCCGGTGAGGAGCAGCAAGAGTTTGAGTTGCTGGCACTTTTGGTGTGGGAGCAATCGTCCGATGTTCGTGATTTTTCGAGGTTTTATTTCAGTGGGCGCCCAGGTGCAGCTGGTGGTAAACGTCGAAGCCCTGTTTGTCAGGGAAAGCGCAGAGCCCCGATGTCTGTGGTGCTGTAGATGCGCTGGGAATGGGAGGTGAGGAGCAGCAAGAGCTTGAGTTGCTGGCACTTTTGGTGTGGGAGCAATCGTCCGACGTTCGTGATTTTTCGGGGTTTTTTTTTCAGTGGGCGCCCAGGTGCAGCTGGTGGTAAACGTTGAAGCCCTGTTGGTCAGGGAAAGCCCGGAGCCGCGATGTCTGTGGTGCTGTAGATGCGCTTCCAGTGGCCGGTGAGGAGCAGCAAGAGCTTGAGTTGCTGGCATTTTCGGTGTGGGAGCAATCGTCCGATGTTCGTGATTTTTCGGGGTTCTTTTCAGTGGGCGCCCAGGTGCAGCTGATGGTAAAAGTCGAAGCCCTGTTGGTCAGGGAAAGCCCGGAGCCCCGATGTCTGTGGTGCTGTAGATGCGCTGCCAATGGCCGGTGAGGAACAGCAAGAGCTTGACTGGCTGGCACTTTCGGTGTGGGATCAATCGTCCGACGTTTTTGATTTTTCAGGGTTTTTTTTTCAGTGGGCAACCAGGTGCAGCTGGTGGTAAACGTCGAAGCCCTGTTGGTCAGGGAAAGCCCGGAGCCGCGATGTCTGTGGCGCTGTAGATGCGCTGGGAATGGCTGGTGAGGAGCAGCAAGAGCTTGACTGGCTGGCACTTTTGCTGTGGGAGCAATCGTCCGACGTTCGTGATTTTTCTTTTATTTTTTTCAGCGGGCGCCCAGGTTCAGCTGGTGGTAAACGTCGAAGCCCTGTTGGTCAGGGAAAGCGCAGAACCCCGATATCTGTGGTGCTGTAGATGCGCTGGGAATGGGAGGTGAGGAGCAGCAACAGCTTGAGTTGCTGGCACTTTTGGTGTGGGAGCAATCGTCCGACGTTCGTGATTTTTCGGGGTTTTATTTCAGTGGGCGCCCAGGTGCAGCTGGTGGTAAATGTCGAAGCCCTGTTTGTCAGGGAAAGCCCAGAGCCCCGATGTCTGTGGTGCTGTAGATGCGCTGGGAATGGGAGGTGAGGAGCAGCAAGAGCTTGAGTTGCTGGCACTTTTGGTGTGGGAGCAATCGTCCGACGTTCGTGATTTTTCGGGGTTTTATTTCAGTGGGCGCCCAGGTGCAGCTGGTGGTAAACGTCGAAGCCCTGTTGGTCAGGGAAAGCCCGGAGCCCCGATGTCTGTGGTGCTGTAGATGCGCTTCCAATGGCCGGTGAGGAGCAGCAAGAGCTTGACTGGCTGGCACTTTCGGTGTGGGAGCAATCGTCCGACGTTTGTGTTTTTTTCGGGTTTTTTTTTTAATGGGCACCCATGTTCAGCTGGTGGTAAACGTCGAAGTGCTGTTAGTCAGGGAAAGTCCGGAGCCCAAATGTCTGTGGTGCTGTAGATGCGCTGGGAATGGGCGGTGATTAGCAGCAAGAGCCTGACTGGCTGGCACTTTCGGTGTGGGAGAAATCGTCCGATCTTCGTGATTTTTCAAGGTTTTTTTTCAGTGGGTGTCCAGGTGCAGCTGCTGGTAAACGTCTAAGCCCTGTTGGTCATGGAAAGCCCGGAGCCCCGATGTCTGTGGTGCTGTAGATGCGCTGGGTATGGGCAGTGAGCAGCAGCAAGAGCTTGTGTTGCTGGCACTTTCAATGTGGGAGCAATCGTCCGATGTTCCTGATTTTTAGGGGTTTTTTTCAGTGGGCGCCCAGGTGCAGCTGGTGGTAAACGTCGAAGCCCTGTTGGTCAGGGAAAGCTCGGAGCCCCGATGTCTGTGGTGCTGTAGATGAACTGCCAAAGTCCGGTGAGTAGCAGCAGGAGCTTGAGTTGCTGGCACTTTCAATGTGGGAGCAATCGTCCGATGTTCCTGATTTTTAGGGGTTTTTTTCAGTGGGCGCCCAGGTGCAGCTGGTGGTAAACGTCGAAGCCCTGTTCGTCAGGGAAAGCTCGGAGCCCCGATGTCTGTGGTGCTGTAGATGCGCTGCCAATGGGCGGTGAGGAGCAGCAAGAGCTTGACTGGCTGGCACTTTCGGTGTGGGAGCAATCGTCCGACGTTCGTGATTTTTCATTTATTTTTTTCAGTGGGCGCCCAGGTGCGGCTGGTGGTAAACGTCGAAGCCCTGTTGGTCAGGGAAAGCGCAGAACACCGATATCTGTGGTGCTGTAGATGCACTGCCAAAGTCCGGTGAGTAGCAGCAAGAGCTTGACTGTCTGGCACTTTTCGTGTGGGAGGAATCGTCCGACGTTTGTTATTTTTCGGGGTTTTATTTCAGTGGGCGCCCATTTGCAGCTGGTGGTAAACATCGAAGCCCTGTTGGTCAGGGAAAGCCCGGAGCCGCGATGTCTTTGGTGCTGTAGATGTGCTGCCAATGGCCGGGGACAAGCAGCAAGAGCTTGATAGGCTGGCACTTTCCGTGTGGCAGGAATCGTCGGACGTTTTTGATTTTTCGGGATTTTTTTTTAGTGGGAGCCCAGGTTTAGCTAGTGGTAAACGTCGAAGCCCAGTTGGTCAGGGAAAGCCCGGAGCCGTGATGTCTGTGGTGCTGTACATGCGCTGCCAATGGGAGGTGAGGAGCAGCAAGAGCTTGACTGTCTGGCACTTTTGGTGTGGGAGCAATCGTCCGACGTTCGTCATTTTTCAGGGTTTTTTTTCAGTGGGCAACCAGGTGCAGCTGGTGGTAAACGTCGAAGCCCTGTTGGTCAGGGAAAGCCCGGAGCCGCGATGTCTGTGGTGCTGTAGATGCGCTGGGAATGGCTGGTGAGGAGCAGCAAGAGCTTGACTGGCTGGCACTTTCGGTGTGGGAGCAATCGTCTGATGTTTGTGATTTTGGGGGTTTTATTTCAGTGGGAGCCCAGGTTCAGCTGGTGGTAAACGTCGAAGCCCTGTTTGTCAGGGAAAGCCCAGAGCCCCGATGTCTGTGGTGCTGTAGATGCGCTGCCAGTGGCCGGTGAGGAGCAGCAAGAGCTTGACTGGCTGGAACTTTCGGTGTGGGAGCAATTGTCCGATGTTCGTGATTTTTCGGGGTTCTTTTCAGTGGGAGCCCAGGTTCAGCGAGTGGTAAACGTCGAAGCCCTGTTGGTCAGGGAAAGCCCGGAGCCCCGATGTCTGTGGTGCTGTAGATGCGCTGCCAAAGTCCGGTGAGGAGCAGCAAGAGCTTGAGTTGCTGGCACTTTCGGTGTGGGAGCAATCGTCCGATGTTCGTGATTTTTCGGGGTTCTTTTCAGTTGGCGCCCAGGCTCAGCTGGTGGTAAACGTCGAAGCCCTGTTGGTCCGGGAAAGCCCAGAGCCCCGATGTCTGTGGTGCTGTAGATGCACTGCCAATGGCCGGTGAGGAACAGCAAGAGCTTGACAGGCTGGCACTTTCGGTGTGGGATCAATCGTCCGACGTTTTTGATTTTTCAGGGTTTTTTTTTCAGTGGGCAACCAGGTGCAGCTGGTGGTAAACGTCGAAGCCCTGTTGGTCAGGGAAAGCCCGGAGCCGCGATGTCTGTGGTGCTGTAGATGCGCTGGGAATGGCCGGGGAGGAGCAGCAAGAGCTTGACTGGCTGGCACTTTCGGTGTGGGAGCAATCGTCCGACGTTCGTGATTTTTCGGGGTTCTTTTCAGTGGGGGCCCAGGTGCAGCTGGTGGTAAATGTCGAAGCCCTGTTGGTCAGGGAAAGCCCGGATCCCCGATGTCTGTCGTGCTGTAGATGCGCTGGGAATGGCTGGTGAGAAGCAGCAAGAGCTTGAGTTGCTGGCACTTTCGGTGTGGGAGCAATTGTCCGACGTTCGTGATTTTTCGGGGTTTTATTTCAGTGGGCGCCCAGGTGCAGCTGGTGGTAAACATCGAAGCCCTGTTGGTCAGGGAAAGCCCAGAGCCCCGATGTCTGTGGTGCTGTAGATGCGCTGGGAATGGCCGGTGAGGAGCAGCAAGAGCTTGAGTTGCTGGCACTTTCGGTGTGGGAGCAATCGTCCGACGTTCGTGATATTTGGGGATTTTTTTTCCAGTGGGCGCCCAGGTTCAGCTGGTAGTAAACTTCTAAGCCCTGTTCGTCAGGGAAAGCCCAGAGCCCCGATGTCTGTGGTGCTGTAGATGCACTGGGAATGGCTGGTGAGGAGCAGCTAGAGCTTGACAGGCTGGCACTTTCGGTGTGGGAGCAATCGTCCGACGTTTGTGATTTTTTGTGTTTTTTTTCAGTGGGCACCCAGGTGCAGCTGGTGGTAAACGTCGAAGCCCTGTTGGTCAGGGAAAGCCCGGAGCCCCGATGTCTGTGGTGCTGTAGATGCACTGCCAAAGTCCGGTGAGTAGTAGCAAGAGCTTGAGTTGCTGGCACTTTTGGTGTGGGAGGAATCGTCCGACGTTTGTGATTTTTCGGGGTTCTTTTCAGTGGGAGCCCAGGTGCAGCTGGTGGTAAACGTCGAAGCCCTGTTGGTCAGGGAAAGCCCGGAGCCCCGATGTCTGTGGTGCTGTACATGCGCTGCCAATGGCCGGTGAGGAGCAGCAAGAGCTTGACTGGCTGGCACTTTCGCTGTGGGAGCAATCGTCCGATGTTCGTGATTTTTCGTTTATTTTTTTCAGTGGGCGCCCAGGTTCAGCTGGTGGTAAACGTCGAAGCCCTGTTCGTCAGGGAAAGCCCAGAGCCCTGATGTCTGTGGTGCTGTAGATACGCTGCCAATGGCTGGTGAGGAGCAGCAAGAGCTTGACTGGCTGGCACTTTTGGTGTGGGAGCAATCGTCCGATGTTCATGATTTTTCGTTTATTTTTTTCAGTGGGCGCCCAGGTGCAGCTGGTGGTAAATGTCGAAGCCCTGTTGGTCAGGGAAAGCCCGGAGCCGTGATGTCTGTGGTGCTGTAGATGCACTGCCAAAGTCCGGTGAGTAGCAGCAAGAGCTTGAGTTGCTGGCACTTTCTGTGTGGGAGGAATCGTCCGACGTTCGTGATTTTTCGGGGTTTTACTTTCAGTGGGCGCCCAGGTTCAGCTGGTGGTAAAGGTCGAAGCCCTGTTCGTCAGGGAAAGCCCGGAGCCCCGATGTCTGTGGTGCTGTAGATGCGCTGGGAATGGGCGGTGAGGAGCAGCAAGAGCTTGAGTTGCTGGCACTTGAGTTGCTGGCATTAAAAGTGGGTCCCCAGCGATAAGAAATAGAGTTCCTAGTGGACTCTGGAGCAGAAAGATCTACTGTTCAAAAATTGCCCCGGGGGTGTGGGACATCCTCGGAGAAAGTAGAAGTTATTGGAGCAAAAGGAGAGCCTTTTGGGGTTCCCGTAATAAAAAATGTGGTTTTGGAAAGTGATTCTAAATTTGGGGTGGGGTCCTTGCTGTTAGTGCCTGAGGCGGACTATAACTTATTGGGCAGAGATTTAATGATAGAATTAGGGATTGGCTTAGAAGTCATAAAAAATGAACTAAGAATTAAGTTGTGTCCTTTACGGACAGTTGATGAGGGGAAAATAAACCCTGAGGTATGGTACACTCCGGAGACCATTGGAAAATTGGATATTGAACCTTTTTCAGTGACAATAAGAAACCCAGAAATACCAGTGAGAATAAAACAATACCCCCTACCGATGGAGGGGAGACAGGGATTGAAACCTGAGATTCAAAGGTTAATTGAAAAAGGAATATTAGAACCTTGCATGTCCCCTTTTAACACCCCCATCTTACCTGTAAAGAAACCTGATGGGACATACAGATTAGTGCATGATTTACGAGAAATTAACAAACGAACGGTTACCAGATTCCCTGTAGTGGCAAACCCTCATACACTTTTAAGCCAGCTGGGCCCCAATGATCAGTGGTATAGTGTAATTGATTTAAAGGATGCCTTCTGGGCATGCCCCTTAAAGAAAGATTGCAGGGATTATTTTGCTTTTGAATGGGAAGACCCGGACACTTACAGAAAACAACAATTACGGTGGACCGTTTTACCTCAAGGGTTCACCGAGTCTCCAAATTTGTTTGGACAGGCATTAGAACAAATATTGAGGGGGTACGAATTAGGTGGGGGGGTGACCCTTGTCCAGTATGTGGACGATTTACTGTTGGCCGGCAGCGATGAGGAGGCAGTTAGGGAGGAGAGTATTAGGTTGTTAAATTTTTTAAGTTTACAGGGATTAAAGGTGTCGAAATCAAAACTGCAATTTGTCGAAAAGGAAGTGAAATATTTAGGGCACAGATTGAGTAAAGGAACTAAGAAGTTAGACCCAGAAAGAGTTCAGGGCATATTATCATTGCCGGCTCCAAAAACTAAGAGACAGATCAGACAATTGCTGGGCCTTTTGGGATATTGTAGACAATGGATTGAAGGCTATAGTAGGAAAGTAAAATTTTTATATGCTAAGATATCTAAGGATGGCCTATTAAAATGGTCTAAGGATGATGATGAACAATTGGAAGTTTTAAAAATGGATTTGGTAAACACTCCTGTTTTGAGTTTACCGGATGTCAAGAAACCATTTTATTTATTTATTAATGTTGATGAAGGAACAGCATATGGGGTGTTAGTGCAAGAATGGGCAGGGAAGAAAAAGCCTGTAGGATACCTTTCTAAATTGTTAGACCCTGTAAGCAGAGGATGGCCTATCTGCCTACAAGCTATAGTGGCTGCGGCTCTGCTAGTGGAAGAGGCTCACAAAGTTACCTTTGGGGGAGAACTGAAAGTATTATCACCCCACAATATTAGAGGAATTTTACAACAGAAAGCTGAAAAGTGGATTACTGATGCCAGGCTCCTGAAGTACGAGGGTATCCTGATATCTTCACCTAAACTAGAACTTGAAGTTACTGGTTTACAGAATCCAGCACAATTTCTGTACGGGGAACCGTCAGAGGAGATAACTCATGATTGCCTGCACACTATTGAAGAACAAGCCAAAATTAGACCAGATTTGGAGGAAGAAGAGCTAGAGGATGGGGAAAAACTTTTTGTAGATGGATCTTCCCGGGTAATAGAGGGGAAAAGAAAATCAGGATATGCGATAATTAATGGAAAAACATTTAAGGTAATAGAATCAGGGCCCCTGAGTCCCAGTTGGTCGGCTCAAGCATGCGAGTTATACGCAGTTTTAAGAGCTTTACAATTATTAGAAGGAAAAATCGGCACCATCTATACGGATTCCAAATATGCCTTTGGAATAGTGCATACATTTGGGAAAATTTGGGAAGAAAGAGGCTTAATAAATTCCCAGGGAAAGGGATTGGTTCATCAGGAGTTAATAATTGAAATTTTGCAGGCTTTACGGAGGCCGGTAAGAATAGCAGTGGTCCATTTAAAAGGGCATCAGCGGGGATTAACTCCACTGACAAGGGGAAACAATCTAGCAGATCAAGAAGCAAAACGAGCGGCTTTAATGATCTTCAAGGAAAAGAAAGATAGAAAGTTTCCTTGCAAGGATTGTTGGAAGAGCACACTTCATTGTAGCTGTGCGAATCCTAATTATCAGTTTTGTTGTGCGCATGGGGAAGAGTACCACCTGTACAGCTTCACTGTGCAGGAGAAAGACAAGTTAGTCCGAATGGGGGCAAGGGAAGTCAAATCTGGAGAATGGGAACTTCCTGATGGACGAGAGGTCATTTCAAAAACTATGGCTATAAGAATCATGCGCAAGTACCATGAAAACACCCACTGGGGGGTTCAAGCACTAGTAGATCAATTTGCCATAAAATATGCTTGCATTGGGGTATATAATATAGCAAAAAGAATAATTGGAGATTGCCTAATTTGCCAAAAAGTGAACAAGCACCAATTAAGAGAAAGACCATTAGGGGGAAGAGATTTGGCTCACCGACCCTTCGCCAAAATTCAGATAGACTTCACCGAACTACCGAAAGTAGGCAGGTATAGATATTTGTTGGTAATAATAGATCATTTAACACACTTTGTAGAAGCATTTCCAACAGTCAGGGCCACTGCCCAAACGGTGACAAAACTATTGCTTGAAAATGTGATACCTAGGTATGGCTCTATTGAAACTATTGACTCTGATAGGGGACCACATTTTGCTTCAAAAATCATAAAAGAAGTTTTTACTGCTTTGGGGACCAAGTGGGAATATCATACACCCTGGCACCCACAGAGTTCGGGAAAAATAGAGCGGGTAAACGGTGAGATAAAGAAACAACTGACCAAATTAATGATGGAGACCAAATTATCTTGGGTAAAATGCCTTCCCTTAGCCTTATTAAATATTAGAATCCAACCTCACACGGATGTGGGAATCTCCCCTTTCGAAATGTTATATGGAATGCCTTATGATTTGGAGGTTCCCCGAGATCATCCCCAGGCTGAAAATTTACAACTGAAACAGTACATAATCCAACTCATGTCTATGAGGAAACAATTGCGAGATAAAGGCTTAGCAGTACAAAGGCCTCCGTTGGACATTGCAATACACAATATACAACCTGGAGATAACGTTTTAATTAGGCCATGGAAGGAGTCCTCACTAACTCCCCGCTGGGAAGGGCCTTATCTTGTTTTACTCACTACAGAAACCGCCATCCGGACTGCTGAACGGGGGTGGACCCATGCCAGCCGGGTAAAAGGACCCATCTCCGAGGAGCAGTGGGAGAGCTCTGGAGACCCGAATACCTTGAAATTAAAACTGCGAAGAAAAAGACAGACTAATAAATTGAACTGAGCAATGAACATGTATCGGTAAGGCGGAGACGCTTCGCTTGTTAACCTTTTTTTTACAGAAGAACCACACTTGGAGACCTGGAAAATACATGGATACGTAAGGACTATATTGAAATCAGAATTGTGGTTGTAATTGTAATTATCATTATATATATGAGCCTTTAAGAAAAGTGATGTGTCACATAGTTCATATTAATTGTAGCAATAAGTTTGGTAGTAGCAGGGAAGGAACTTACATATCTTTGGAAGTGCCGAAAACAGGAGTAGCCTCGTTTAAACAATTTAAAAATAAAATACCAAAGTGCTACTCCCAGGAGAATCGGGAGCCGAACAGAAAATAAATAAGTGAGGGCCGATTCACTGTCACATTTCTCCTGAAGATTGTCCTTGCCACCAAGAAGATGACATTCCTCGTAGCTCGAAGCAACCGAGTTGACGAGCGAGGTGGAGGGACAAGGTGCTGTGGAGAACTGACCCCTGTCACTGCAGATGATTTAAAGGCCCTCCAAGTGAAAAGGCCCCGAGGTTCCAAATGGGAAAAAGGCACTAGTCAAATTGGCTTAAAACAAAATTGGAGGCTTCACCCTTTTCGGTACGTCCTGACTATTCTGTTTTTAATGTTACCACAAACATGGGGGAAACGGAGCCACCAAGCTCATCAGCCATTCGAATGGACACTGCATCAAGTGGGCATTGATGATGATAAAGTCATACAAACTATAATAACTCCAGGGGCCCCTGCCTTTAAGACCACTCTGTGTCAGTTAGCGCCAGTAGATGGAGCGTGTAAAAATGAAGGTACACCATTTTATCTATGCCCGAGCTCTAACCCTGGGAAATCGTATTGTAACCAACCAGGACAACATTTTTGCGCATACTGGGGTTGTGAAACAATTGCTAACCGGTGGATTCCAGAGCCTGGAAAAGATCCCTTCTTGAAGGTATCTTGGGCCCCTTATGGATGTAAGCCGCAAGTGGTACGTACACTGGATAGAAGTGGGTCTGTCAGTATCGCAAAGTGGAGTTGCAACTACTGGCACTTGAATGTGACCCGACCTCAGGACCCTAGCTGGCTAGTAGGAAGAACTTGGGGAGTTCGTTATAATAAGGAACTAGGGCAAGATAGAGGTGGGCTAATACACATTAAAAAGAAACCAGCCTCGAATGATCCACTGCCAGTAGGCCCCAAGCAGGTCCTGACTGATGATTTGGCTAAGAAAACAGACCCCGACCAGACATTGACTGATAGTTTGGTCAAGGAAACAGAGGGTGATGTAACGAAAGTTATTGTAATGAATAGTACCCAAGCCATCCAAACCCCTGACGAAAACTCTGGGGATAACCCTCTTTGGAAACTGATGCAAGCCAGTTACCTGGTATTAAACCACACAAACCCAAATTAAATCACACAAACCACACAAACACAAACATTGCTGGGTGTGTTGCGATACTAGACCTCCCTTCTATGAGGCAATAGGCATCCACTCAAAGGCGAAAAGGGTAAATGGTTCAAACCCAACACAATGTTTATGGGATTCTGAAGGTCGAAAACCAGGCCTGACGATGCAACATGTATCGGGACAAGGGAGATGTATTGGGAATGTACCCCCAGAGAAAAATAAATTATGCAAGATAAGAGCTTCCCTGAAAGGGAAGCCCCCTGCTGATTGGCTAATACCAGCCCGTAACACCAAATGGATCTGCTCCAAAACTGGAATCACTCCCTGTTTATCTCTTAAATTGTTCAACGAATATGAGGAATATTGCATCCAAGTGATGATAATCCCCCGGATCATATACCACCCTGAGGAATTTGTGCATAATAACCAGAATACCCAGAGTCACCACTTACAGAAACGAGAACCATTTACCTTTACGGCTTTGACAATAGCCACTTTGATAGCTGTAGGAGCAACAGGCGCGGGCACAGGAATAACGTCATTGGTCCAACAAAATCAGAAATTTCAATCACTTAGAATAGCAGTAGACGAAGACTTGGTAAGAATTGAACAATCAATAACTGCCTTGGAAAAATCTGTTAGATCATTATCAGAGGTGGTGCTACAAAACCGAAGGGGGTTAGATTTAATGTTTCTACAACAAGGTGGGCTATGTGCTGCCTTGGGAGAACAATGTTGTGTATATGCTGATCACACAGGGATTGTAAGGGATACTATGACAAAACTTCGGGAAGGCCTAGAAAAACGAAAACGAGAACAAGAAACGCAACAAAGCTGGTATGAGTCCTGGTTTAACCACTCTCCTTGGCTTACCGCATTACTATCTACCATTGCAGGACCCTTGATTATATTAATACTGGTATTAACTTTTGGACCCTGTATATTCAATAGAGTAGTTACAATTGTAAAAAACAGATTGGAAGCAGCTCATTTGATGCTTATGAGAGCCAAGCATGAACCTCTGGGAGGAATACCGGAGGTGGAGGAGACCCTCATTTTGAGCCAGCAGGTGCTTAAGCGATTTGATGAACAAAATAGTGAAAAGAAAAAGGGGGGATTGTAATAAACTGTGAGCTGTTTGTTCATCAAACCTTGTCAGAACAATGGAGAGTTATATGAAATACACAAAGTCGGCCACAAGAAAGTTACATTAAATACACAAGGTCAGCCACAGGCACCTGGCTATGTAAAAACGGCATGCAGGACTGCGAAAGGAGGGAGCGGGGGGGGGCTCATAAAGATGAAGGGTATAAAACCAGTAACTTTCTAACCATATAGTTTGAAGAAGCAATTAGTGGGAGGGGGAAGTCTGGTTTGGAGCAAGAAACAGTCTCACATTATCTCGAGGGAGGGAGGGAGTGATTAAAAGGAGCAAGGATTCGAGAACAGGATGGCACCCATCACATAAATCTCCTTGTTCAAGAAGGACACGAATCGGCTCAGACTGATAAGGACACTGCCAACTTGTGGGAACAGCACATTCCAGGCAAAGGTGAAAAGTACACCGTGAAGAAGACCTACGGCCTTCCTCCCAAAAGACCCCCGAAGACCCTCGCCCACAATTCCTGGGAGAATTTGCGCAAGCGCGAAGGACTGATAAGCTAATTAGCATACGAAGCGAGAGTAGGTGGGTTTAGGTAATGAATATGTATAAGCATCAACGGAATATTTATTGTTTTTACTGTATAAGAATGGGGCGGTTTGCTATCTCGGCGCGCGCCGTTGGCGGAGCAGGAGACTCCCCGGCCGCCCAGCGCTGTTTTGCTTACTGGTCGCTTGCTTTAATAAACCAAATTTTTAATTGGCCAATCTCTGTCAGTTAATTGGACAAAGAGGGCAGATAAACTATAACAGCAGGACGCCATTTTATGGGGGCAGGATGCCATTTTGGGGGGGTAGAAGGCCCAGTTGTGGGGCAGGGGGCCACTTTCGGGGGCAAGAGAGCATTTTGGGGGGCAGGACGCCATTTTGGGGGGTAGAAGGCCCAGTTATGGGGCAGGAGACCACTTTCGGGGGCGAGAGCGCATTTTGTGGGGCAAGGAGGCCATTTTGGGGGTCGCCCCACCCACGGCGAGGGAGGACCCGAGACACCCAATGGCGGCGAGGGAAGACCTCCGGTGTCCAATGGCGGCAAGGTGAGACCCGAGTGAGCTCCGCCCCCCACCCCCCCAGCTTATGGGCGGGGCCACGTTGGGTTGGCCAACCTGGTTGAGCTCTCAAGACCCGCGATGGCCCCGCCCACGGCGGCCATCTTGGGACAGAACGCTGGGCAGAGATGAGAGGCGGGAAGGGGCCCAGGGGAGTTTTTACTCGTGGCCCATGCCGCGCTGGCAAAGCAGCGCCGTCCCCTCCTCTTCCTCGGAGGAAGGGGGTGGGCGGGGCTTCCTCCCGGCACGGGGCCGTCCGCGGGGGCTCAGCCCTCGTCGCTGCCGGAGACGCTGGCCATGGCGTAGGCGCCGGCGTCGTCCTTGTCGTGCAGCCCCTTCCAGTGAACGCCGCCTGGCCGGGGGAGGGGGGCGGGGCCTAGGCGGGGGGTGCAGCCGCGATGGCCCCGCCCCCTCAGTGAAAAACCGGGTGGCCCTGCCCCCTTCCCGGTTTTATATCGCTCGATGTTAAGCTTGGGAAGAGGGAGGGGTGGAGGGAGGTTATCTTGTTCTCTGTCTCATTATCTTGCTGTTTGTAGTAATAAATGAATAGTTTTCCCCAAGTCGAGTCTGTTTTGCCCGTGACGGTAAATTTAAGGATTTCTCCCTGTCCTTATCTCAAACCTCGAGCCGTTTTTCCTTACATTATCTCCCCCTGTTCTCTCGGAGGGTGGGAGGAGTGAGAGAGAGACTGCGTAGTCTGGTCCTGATCGGGGCTGAACTACGACAGTGTTACTTTCTTAAACATTCTCCAAACCCATAGGTACAGCACAATAGTTAATAGTAATAAAACCCCTAAGCTAATCAATAAGATCACAACGGGGCGCACCATAGTATTAAGGATCCCTGTTGCCTCTGTCCCAGCCCCACTCATGCCCTGAGTACATTTCCATTTTGTGCATAACCACAGTGGCCAAGTTTAAGCCCGACCGTTTAAAAGGTGGTCCCATGCTTCCTGTAAACCCAAGGGAGGCGTGAGACCACGGCCATTTGGTGTCCTTTTGATTACAAGTTAGTGGTAAGATGCAGGAAAATATTGTAAGCCCAATCACAATTCCAATTAAACAATTGGTCATTTTAGGATTTAGTTGGTCTAGTGGATTAGTACAGCTACTTCTGTAGATAATGTACTGCCTTTGGTGACCTGCTAAAATGGGTTTTATATTTCCTATAATAAAATGACAAATAAGATATAAACTGCACCGATGACAGATTTGGGCGAGATTAGTTACTGGCCGGTCCCGGTTTCTTTGTCCGGTATCGTTTGCTGTGGTGTCCCTCCGGTTCACTACTGCACTGTTCCCGCCCTTATCCGTTCGAACGAGTTTAAGTCTCAAGTCTTCGTTGTTGTCTGGAGTTACTTTCCACAAGGTTGCAGAGGCTCTCTTGATCCGAGTATGGTGTATCCAGGAGTTCTGTCCCTTTACCTTAATTGCCGTGTAGGTGGTGAGGAGGACTTGAAAAGGTCCGGCCCACTGTGGTTCCAGAGTTTTTTCTGTAAGAGACTTAACATATACATAGTCCCCTGGTTGTATATCGTGAACAGGCCCATCCAGACCCCTACGACGTGTTCCCATTGCATGTTTTTCAATTCTTTTTAATTGTTTGTTTAGTGCCACCATATAGGAGGTCATTATTTCTTCACCAATTTGTGAAGACGTTCCCTTTTGTACCCCATAGGGTCGTCCATATAGAATTTCGAATGGACTAAGCCCTTCTCTTGCTCTTGGTCTGGTTCGTATTCGTATAAGAGCTAATGGTAAAGTTAGATTAGTTTCCTGACCCAACTTGACAATCTGTTGTTTGATTGGGTGATTCATTTTCTCCACCTGGCCACTTGATTGTGGTCGGTAAGAGGTATGTAATTGCCACTCTATCCCTAGATGGTGGCTAATTGCTTGTACTATTCTGGACACAAAATGTGGTCCTCTATCCGAGGGCATTACTGCTGGGACTCCAAACCTAGGTACTATTTCCTGGAGCAGTATTTTGGTTACTTCCCAGGCTTTAGCAGTTCCGCACGGGAAAGCTTCTGGCCAGCCTGAAAAGGTATCCGTAAGTACTAATAAGTATCGATACCCCCCTTTTCTAGGGAGTTCTGAGAAATCAATCTGCCAACGTTGTCCCGGACCATTCCCCTTTCCGATTTTTTCAAGTTTCGGCCCTTTTACAACTTTAGGATTAGTCTGGAGACAAAGATCACATTGTTGAGTTACTTGTCTAACGGTAGTGTCTAAGTTTCACGCTATTATGTTCCTGATGAGATCTTTATATAGGGCTTCTGCCCCCCCCTCCCCCCAGTGTCTTTTTCTATGTTCTTCTCGGACTACTGACCATATCATGTAGGAGGGAATTACTACCCTCCCGTGTGAGGGGTAGTAATTGGCCCACCCTTCCTCATTATATGACCCCTTTAGATCATTAATAAGTTTGCCGACTTCCTTTGTGTATTCTGGTTTACCTTCTAGAAATACCTGTCCATCAGGTATTAGCGCACCCTCTACCTTGATTGTTTCTCTAGCTGCTTGTTTTGCTTCCCTATCTGCCAGCTCATTTCCTCTTTCCAATTCTGTGCTCACTTTCTGGTGTGCTTTAATATGCATAATTGCCACCTTTTTGGGAAGCTGGACTGCATTCAGGATTTTCAAAATCCCTTCTGCGTGTTTGATGGTTTTTCCATGAGAATTTAACAGTCCTCTTTCCTTCCATATTGCTCCATGGGCATGTACCACCCCAAAGGCATATTTAGGGTCAGTCCAAATGTTTACAGTCCTTCCCTGGGCTCTCTCCAGGGCTCAGGTAAGGGCTATGATCTCGGCCTTTTGGGCTGAGACGTCGGCTGATAGTGGCCTGGACTCTATCACCTTTTCAAAAGTGGTAACAGCATATCCGGAATGTCGCCTTCCATTTAACATATAGCTGCTTCCATCGGTGAACCAATGTTCGGCTCCATCGACAGGGACATCTTTAAGATCCGTTCGACTAGAATACATGGTTTCAATTGTTTCCAAGCAGTCATGACTCACCGGCTCCCCGATGTTCCCATCAAGGAATGAGGCCGGATTGATGATGTTTGTGGTCACGATTTCAACATCATCCTGTTCAACCATTATAGCTTGATATTTCAGGAACCTTTGTGGGGAAAGCCAATGCCCTCCTTTTGCTTCAAGGACCGCAGATACAGTCTGGGAAACTAGGACAGTCATTTTCTGGCCTAGAGTGAACTTTCAGGCTTCTTGAATGTTTAGAATGACAGCTGCTACTGCTCTCAGACAGCTGGGCCACTGTCGCAGTTCAGCCCTGATCAGGACCAGACTACACAGTCTCTCTCTCGCTCCCCCCACCCTCCGAGAGAATAGGGGGAGATGATATAAGAAAAACGGCTCGAGGTTTGAGATAAGGACGGGAAGAAATTTGTAAAGTTACCGTTACAGGCAAAACAGACTCGACTTGGGGAAAAACACTCATTTATTTCTAAAACTAGCAGGAGAATGAGACAGGGAACAAGATAACCTCCCCCCACTCCTCCCTCTTCCCGGGCTTAACATTATCTCTACTACCTTCCCCTCCCGAGCAGCATGGAGGGGGGGTCGGGGGCGGGGGGGGGGGAATGGGGGTCGCAGTCAGTTCATCACGCATTGTTTTACGCCTCTGTGTCATCGTTGGGGGAAGAACTACTTGCATTCCTCCTCTGCTCCAGCGTGGGGTCCCTCCCACGGGCCACAGTCCTCCGTGAAACTGCCCCGGCATGGGTCATCTCTTCCACAGGGTGCAGTCCCTCTAGAACAGCTGTCCCAGCGGGCCCTCCACGGGGCACAGTCTCCTTCAGGCCTCTACCTGTTCCGGCGTGGGGTCCTCCACAGGCTGCAGGTGGACCTCTGCCCCTCCGTGGACCTCCATGGGCTGCAGGGGGACAACCTGCTCCACCATGGTCGTCACCACGAGTTGCAGAGGAATCTTGGCCAGAAGCCATATTACTCCTCCCCCTCCTTCTTCACTGACCTTGGCGTCTGCAGCCGTTCCTCGCAACAGGCTGGCAGACGCCTCTCAGGATCCTTTTTACATCTTATTCACTTCAACTGCTCCTCTCCACTTCTTGCAGCCAGGCCGGGCCGAGTTGGGCCCAGTCGGCTGCCCGGCGGGAGGCCAGAGGGTGAGGCCTGCAAGGCCCACAAGGCTCGCGCTTCCCCCTCTCTGCCCCCCGCTCAGCTGCTTCACATCTCTCCCTTTTTTTTTTTCTGTTTCCCCCTTCTTAAATATGTTATAGCAGAGGCATTATCACAGAACATTCTGCTACCAATTGGCTCGGCCTTGGCCAGCAGTGGGTCCGCCCTAGGCCCGGCCAAGTCCACTGAACAAAGGGGAGCGACTTCTAGCAGTTTCCTACAGAAGCTACCACCTTAGCACCCCCCCACTAACAAAACCAGAACAGCCACCCTTTCGCAGCGGCATCCAGCTGTTTGGAGAAGTATGCTACCGCCCGTCTGTATGGTCCCAAATCTTGTGCCAATATTCCTAGTGCCATTCCTTGTTTTTCGTGGGAAAATAGAAAAAATGGCTTACTCACATCAGGAAGTCCCAATGCTGATGCCGACATCAGGGCTTTCTTCAGCTGATGGAAGGCTCGATCTGACTCAGCATCCCACTGGAGATCCTTTTGGTTAGCTGCTATCAGGGAATAGAGTGGCTTAAACAGGCAGACCATAATCACATATCCAAAGTTGGCACCACCCGTCATTCCTAAGAATGTCCGTAGTTCCTTTATAGTTTGTGGTCGGGGGCTTTGGCATATGGCCTCTTTCCGGGCTTGTCCTAGGATCCGTTGTCCGGCACTGATCTCGTACCCCAGGTACGTGACCTGGGGTTGTAACAACGCCTGTGCCTTTTTCTTAGAAACCCGATATCCCTGTAGTCCCAGGAAATTTAACAGACTCACGGTCCAAATGACACAGGATTCTTTGGTTCTGGTTGCAATAAGAAGGTCGTCTACATACTGTAACACCTTCCCTTCTTCTGAAGGTGGTTCCCATGATTCCAAGTCCTTTGCTAGCTGATTCCTCAAAACTGTGGGGCACGAGAAGTGCCTGCTCCGGAGGCTTCTTGCGAGCAGCGCTAAAAGCACGCGAACATCGTGTTTCTGTGCTTTCCTGAACAGCTTGCGCTGGGACAGTTACAGCCGTGTTTTGCAAGCTGTCCGGGGTTCTGAGGCACTAAAAGTGCGGATGTGTGGCGACTGTGCAAGACGAGAACCGGCTGCTCTGAAAGCCCTTCCTGCTCGTCACGTACGCTTTCTAGCAGCTCTACGGACACACACGCGTCAGCCTCTTCACTGTCCTACACAGCTAGCACGCTGGCAGTTACCGTCAACTTGGAAGCAGCCGCGCAGAAGGCAGTCGCCCTGCAACCGGCGAACAGCGCACATTCGCGGCTACACGCGAGCTGGCCGCACTCGGAGCTTTCGCGGCTCTTCTCTCGCTCTTTCCCGCAGAGCTCCGGCGATGCACAACTCGAACCGCGAAAGCCGCAAAGAGCTTTGTGCAAGCTGCGCAGAAGAAACAAGGCACTAAACCGGCAAATGTCCAGCTAATCTCCAACGTGAAAAGGCTCAGCAAGGAAAGCTCTTGCTAACAGCCCAGAAGCATTGCGACGCTTCTCTGGATGATTTGCCCACCAACACTTCACATCAGCTCAAGCCGGCTGCCCGGAGGAAAAGAGGCTAGGAAAGATCGTAGCAGGCACGGTTGTTGCTGCACGAGAAGTGCCTGCTCCGAAGGCTTCTTGCGAGCAGCGCTAAAAGCACGCGAACATCGCGTTTCTGTGCTTTCCTGAACAGCTTGCGCTGGGACAGTTACAGCCGTGTTTTGCAAGCTGTCCGGGGTTCTGAGGCACTAAAAGTGCGGATGTGTGGCGACTGTGCAAGACGAGAACCGGCTGCTCTGAAAGCCCTTCCTGCTCGTCACGTACGCTTTCTAGCAGCTCTACGGACACACACGCGTCAGCCTCTTCACTGTCCTACACAGCTAGCACGCTGGCAGTTACCGTCAACTTGGAAGCAGCCGCGCAGAAGGCAGTCGCCCTGCAACCGGCGAACAGCGCACATTCGCGGCTACACGCGAGCTGGCCGCACTCGGAGCTTTCGCGGCTCTTCTCTCGCTCTTTCCCGCAGAGCTCCGGCGATGCACAACTCGAACCGCGAAAGCCGCAATGAGCTTTGTGCAAGCTGCGCAGAAGAAACAAGGCACTAAACCGGCAAATGTCCAGCTAATCTCCAACGTGAAAAGGGTCAGCAAGGAAAGCTCTTGCTAACAGCCCAGAAGCATTGCGACGCTTCTCTGGATGATTTGCCCACCAACACTTCACATCAGCTCAAGCCGGCTGCCCGGAGGAAAAGAGGCTAGGAAAGATCGTAGCAGGCACGGTTGTTGCTGCACGAGAAGTGCCTGCTCCGGAGGCTTCTTGCGAGCAGCGCTAAAAGCACGCGAACATCGCGTTTCTGTGCTTTCCTGAACAGCTTGCGCTGGGACAGTTACAGCCGTGTTTTGCAAGCTGTCCGGGGTTCTGAGGCACTAAAAGTGCGGATGTGTGGCGACTGTGCAAGACGAGAACCGGCTGCTCTGAAAGCCCTTCCTGCTCGTCACGTACGCTTTCTAGCAGCTCTACGGACACACACGCGTCAGCCTCTTCACTGTCCTACACAGCTAGCACGCTGGCAGTTACCGTCAACTTGGAAGCAGCCGCGCAGAAGGCAGTCGCCCTGCAACCGGCGAACAGCGCACATTCGCGGCTACACGCGAGCTGGCCGCACTCGGAGCTTTCGCGGCTCTTCTCTCGCTCTTTCCCGCAGAGCTCCGGCGATGCACAACTCGAACCGCGAAAGCCGCAATGAGCTTTGTGCAAGCTGCGCAGAAGAAACAAGGCACTAAACCGGCAAATGTCCAGCTAATCTCCAACGTGAAAAGGGTCAGCAAGGAAAGCTCTTGCTAACAGCCCAGAAGCATTGCGACGCTTCTCTGGATGATTTGCCCACCAACACTTCACATCAGCTCAAGCCGGCTGCCCGGAGGAAAAGAGGCTAGGAAAGATCGTAGCAGGCACGGTTGTTGCTGCACGAGAAGTGCCTGCTCCGGAGGCTTCTTGCGAGCAGCGCTAAAAGCACGCGAACATCGCGTTTCTGTGCTTTCCTGAACAGCTTGCGCTGGGACAGTTACAGCCGTGTTTTGCAAGCTGTCCGGGGTTCTGAGGCACTAAAAGTGCGGATGTGTGGCGACTGTCCAAGACGAGAACCGGCTGCTCTGAAAGCCCTTCCTGCTCGTCACGTACGCTTTCTAGCAGCTCTACGGACACACACGCGTCAGCCTCTTCACTGTCCTACACAGCTAGCACGCTGGCAGTTACCGTCAACTTGGAAGCAGCCGCGCAGAAGGCAGTCGCCCTGCAACCGGCGAACAGCGCACATTCGCGGCTACACGCGAGCTGGCCGCACTCGGAGCTTTCGCGGCTCTTCTCTCGCTCTTTCCCGCAGAGCTCCGGCGATGCACAACTCGAACCGCGAAAGCCGCAATGAGCTTTGTGCAAGCTGCGCAGAAGAAACAAGGCACTAAACCGGCAAATGTCCAGCTAATCTCCAACGTGAAAAGGGTCAGCAAGGAAAGCTCTTGCTAACAGCCCAGAAGCATTGCGACGCTTCTCTGGATGATTTGCCCACCAACACTTCACATCAGCTCAAGCCGGCTGCCCGGAGGAAAAGAGGCTAGGAAAGATCGTAGCAGGCACGGTTGTTGCTGCACGAGAAGTGCCTGCTCCGGAGGCTTCTTGCGAGCAGCGCTAAAAGCACGCGAACATCGCGTTTCTGTGCTTTCCTGAACAGCTTGCGCTGGGACAGTTACAGCCGTGTTTTGCAAGCTGTCCGGGGTTCTGAGGCACTAAAAGTGCGGATGTGTGGCGACTGTGCAAGACGAGAACCGGCTGCTCTGAAAGCCCTTCCTGCTCGTCACGTACGCTTTCTAGCAGCTCTACGGACACACACGCGTCAGCCTCTTCACTGTCCTACACAGCTAGCACGCTGGCAGTTACCGTCAACTTGGAAGCAGCCGCGCAGAAGGCAGTCGCCCTGCAACCGGCGAACAGCGCACATTCGCGGCTACACGCGAGCTGGCCGCACTCGGAGCTTTCGCGGCTCTTCTCTCGCTCTTTCCCGCAGAGCTCCGGCGATGCACAACTCGAACCGCGAAAGCCGCAATGAGCTTTGTGCAAGCTGCGCAGAAGAAACAAGGCACTAAACCGGCAAATGTCCAGCTAATCTCCAACGTGAAAAGGGTCAGCAAGGAAAGCTCTTGCTAACAGCCCAGAAGCATTGCGACGCTTCTCTGGATGATTTGCCCACCAACACTTCACATCAGCTCAAGCCGGCTGCCCGGAGGAAAAGAGGCTAGGAAAGATCGTAGCAGGCACGGTTGTTGCTGCACGAGAAGTGCCTGCTCCGGAGGCTTCTTGCGAGCAGCGCTAAAAGCACGCGAACATCGCGTTTCTGTGCTTTCCTGAACAGCTTGCGCTGGGACAGTTACAGCCGTGTTTTGCAAGCTGTCCGGGGTTCTGAGGCACTAAAAGTGCGGATGTGTGGCGACTGTGCAAGACGAGAACCGGCTGCTCTGAAAGCCCTTCCTGCTCGTCACGTACGCTTTCTAGCAGCTCTACGGACACACACGCGTCAGCCTCTTCACTGTCCTACACAGCTAGCACGCTGGCAGTTACCGTCAACTTGGAAGCAGCCGCGCAGAAGGCACTCGCCCTGCAACCGGCGAACAGCGCACATTCGCGGCTACACGCGAGCTGGCCGCACTCGGAGCTTTCGCGGCTCTTCTCTCGCTCTTTCCCGCAGAGCTCCGGCGATGCACAACTCGAACCGCGAAAGCCGCAATGAGCTTTGTGCAAGCTGCGCAGAAGAAACAAGGCACTAAACCGGCAAATGTCCAGCTAATCTCCAACGTGAAAAGGGTCAGCAAGGAAAGCTCTTGCTAACAGCCCAGAAGCATTGCGACGCTTCTCTGGATGATTTGCCCACCAACACTTCACATCAGCTCAAGCCGGCTGCCCGGAGGAAAAGAGGCTAGGAAAGATCGTAGCAGGCACGGTTGTTGCTGCACGAGAAGTGCCTGCTCCGGAGGCTTCTTGCGAGCAGCGCTAAAAGCACGCGAACATCGCGTTTCTGTGCTTTCCTGAACAGCTTGCGCTGGGACAGTTACAGCCGTGTTTTGCAAGCTGTCCGGGGTTCTGAGGCACTAAAAGTGCGGATGTGTGGCGACTGTGCAAGACGAGAACCGGCTGCTCTGAAAGCCCTTCCTGCTCGTCACGTACGCTTTCTAGCAGCTCTACGGACACACACGCGTCAGCCTCTTCACTGTCCTACACAGCTAGCACGCTGGCAGTTACCGTCAACTTGGAAGCAGCCGCGCAGAAGGCAGTCGCCCTGCAACCGGCGAACAGCGCACATTCGCGGCTACACGCGAGCTGGCCGCACTCGGAGCTTTCGCGGCTCTTCTCTCGCTCTTTCCCGCAGAGCTCCGGCGATGCACAACTCGAACCGCGAAAGCCGCAATGAGCTTTGTGCAAGCTGCGCAGAAGAAACAAGGCACTAAACCGGCAAATGTCCAGCTAATCTCCAACGTGAAAAGGGTCAGCAAGGAAAGCTCTTGCTAACAGCCCAGAAGCATTGCGACGCTTCTCTGGATGATTTGCCCACCAACACTTCACATCAGCTCAAGCCGGCTGCCCGGAGGAAAAGAGGCTAGGAAAGATCGTAGCAGGCACGGTTGTTGCTGCACGAGAAGTGCCTGCTCCGGAGGCTTCTTGCGAGCAGCGCTAAAAGCACGCGAACATCGCGTTTCTGTGCTTTCCTGAACAGCTTGCGCTGGGACAGTTACAGCCGTGTTTTGCAAGCTGTCCGGGGTTCTGAGGCACTAAAAGTGCGGATGTGTGGCGACTGTCCAAGACGAGAACCGGCTGCTCTGAAAGCCCTTCCTGCTCTTCACGTACGCTTTCTAGCAGCTCTACGGACACACACGCGTCAGCCTCTTCACTGTCCTACACAGCTAGCACGCTGGCAGTTACCGTCAACTTGGAAGCAGCCGCGCAGAAGGCAGTCGCCCTGCAACCGGCGAACAGCGCACATTCGCGGCTACACGCGAGCTGGCCGCACTCGGAGCTTTCGCGGCTCTTCTCTCGCTCTTTCCCGCAGAGCTCCGGCGATGCACAACTCGAACCGCGAAAGCCGCAATGAGCTTTGTGCAAGCTGCGCAGAAGAAACAAGGCACTAAACCGGCAAATGTCCAGCTAATCTCCAACGTGAAAAGGCTCAGCAAGGAAAGCTCTTGCTAACAGCCCAGAAGCATTGCGACGCTTCTCTGGATGATTTGCCCACCAACACTTCACATCAGCTCAAGCCGGCTGCCCGGAGGAAAAGAGGCTAGGAAAGATCGTAGCAGGCACGGTTGTTGCTGCACGAGAAGTGCCTGCTCCGGAGGCTTCTTGCGAGCAGCGCTAAAAGCACGCGAACATCGCGTTTCTGTGCTTTCCTGAACAGCTTGCGCTGGGACAGTTACAGCCGTGTTTTGCAAGCTGTCCGGGGTTCTGAGGCACTAAAAGTGCGGATGTGTGGCGACTGTGCAAGACGAGAACCGGCTGCTCTGAAAGCCCTTCCTGCTCGTCACGTACGCTTTCTAGCAGCTCTACGGACACACACGCGTCAGCCTCTTCACTGTCCTACACAGCTAGCACGCTGGCAGTTACCGTCAACTTGGAAGCAGCCGCGCAGAAGGCAGTCGCCCTGCAACCGGCGAACAGCGCACATTCGCGGCTACACGCGAGCTGGCCGCACTCGGAGCTTTCGCGGCTCTTCTCTCGCTCTTTCCCGCAGAGCTCCGGCGATGCACAACTCGAACCGCGAAAGCCGCAATGAGCTTTGTGCAAGCTGCGCAGAAGAAACAAGGCACTAAACCGGCAAATGTCCAGCTAATCTCCAACGTGAAAAGGCTCAGCAAGGAAAGCTCTTGCTAACAGCCCAGAAGCATTGCGACGCTTCTCTGGATGATTTGCCCACCAACACTTCACATCAGCTCAAGCCGGCTGCCCGGAGGAAAAGAGGCTAGGAAAGATCGTAGCAGGCACGGTTGTTGCTGCACGAGAAGTGCCTGCTCCGGAGGCTTCTTGCGAGCAGCGCTAAAAGCACGCGAACATCGCGTTTCTGTGCTTTCCTGAACAGCTTGCGCTGGGACAGTTACAGCCGTGTTTTGCAAGCTGTCCGGGGTTCTGAGGCACTAAAAGTGCGGATGTGTGGCGACTGTGCAAGACGAGAACCGGCTGCTCTGAAAGCCCTTCCTGCTCGTCACGTACGCTTTCTAGCAGCTCTACGGACACACACGCGTCAGCCTCTTCACTGTCCTACACAGCTAGCACGCTGGCAGTTACCGTCAACTTGGAAGCAGCCGCGCAGAAGGCAGTCGCCCTGCAACCGGCGAACAGCGCACATTCGCGGCTACACGCGAGCTGGCCGCACTCGGAGCTTTCGCGGCTCTTCTCTCGCTCTTTCCCGCAGAGCTCCGGCGATGCACAACTCGAACCGCGAAAGCCGCAATGAGCTTTGTGCAAGCTGCGCAGAAGAAACAAGGCACTAAACCGGCAAATGTCCAGCTAATCTCCAACGTGAAAAGGGTCAGCAAGGAAAGCTCTTGCTAACAGCCCAGAAGCATTGCGACGCTTCTCTGGATGATTTGCCCACCAACACTTCACATCAGCTCAAGCCGGCTGCCCGGAGGAAAAGAGGCTAGGAAAGATCGTAGCAGGCACGGTTGTTGCTGCACGAGAAGTGCCTGCTCCGGAGGCTTCTTGCGAGCAGCGCTAAAAGCACGCGAACATCGCGTTTCTGTGCTTTCCTGAACAGCTTGCGCTGGGACAGTTACAGCCGTGTTTTGCAAGCTGTCCGGGGTTCTGAGGCACTAAAAGTGCGGATGTGTGGCGACTGTCCAAGACGAGAACCGGCTGCTCTGAAAGCCCTTCCTGCTCGTCACGTACGCTTTCTAGCAGCTCTACGGACACACACGCGTCAGCCTCTTCACTGTCCTACACAGCTAGCACGCTGGCAGTTACCGTCAACTTGGAAGCAGCCGCGCAGAAGGCAGTCGCCCTGCAACCGGCGAACAGCGCACATTCGCGGCTACACGCGAGCTGGCCGCACTCGGAGCTTTCGCGGCTCTTCTCTCGCTCTTTCCCGCAGAGCTCCGGCGATGCACAACTCGAACCGCGAAAGCCGCAATGAGCTTTGTGCAAGCTGCGCAGAAGAAACAAGGCACTAAACCGGCAAATGTCCAGCTAATCTCCAACGTGAAAAGGGTCAGCAAGGAAAGCTCTTGCTAACAGCCCAGAAGCATTGCGACGCTTCTCTGGATGATTTGCCCACCAACACTTCACATCAGCTCAAGCCGGCTGCCCGGAGGAAAAGAGGCTAGGAAAGATCGTAGCAGGCACGGTTGTTGCTGCACGAGAAGTGCCTGCTCCGGAGGCTTCTTGCGAGCAGCGCTAAAAGCACGCGAACATCGCGTTTCTGTGCTTTCCTGAACAGCTTGCGCTGGGACAGTTACAGCCGTGTTTTGCAAGCTGTCCGGGGTTCTGAGGCACTAAAAGTGCGGATGTGTGGCGACTGTGCAAGACGAGAACCGGCTGCTCTGAAAGCCCTTCCTGCTCGTCACGTACGCTTTCTAGCAGCTCTACGGACACACACGCGTCAGCCTCTTCACTGTCCTACACAGCTAGCACGCTGGCAGTTACCGTCAACTTGGAAGCAGCCGCGCAGAAGGCAGTCGCCCTGCAACCGGCGAACAGCGCACATTCGCGGCTACACGCGAGCTGGCCGCACTCGGAGCTTTCGCGGCTCTTCTCTCGCTCTTTCCCGCAGAGCTCCGGCGATGCACAACTCGAACCGCGAAAGCCGCAATGAGCTTTGTGCAAGCTGCGCAGAAGAAACAAGGCACTAAACCGGCAAATGTCCAGCTAATCTCCAACGTGAAAAGGCTCAGCAAGGAAAGCTCTTGCTAACAGCCCAGAAGCATTGCGACGCTTCTCTGGATGATTTGCCCACCAACACTTCACATCAGCTCAAGCCGGCTGCCCGGAGGAAAAGAGGCTAGGAAAGATCGTAGCAGGCACGGTTGTTGCTGCACGAGAAGTGCCTGCTCCGGAGGCTTCTTGCGAGCAGCGCTAAAAGCACGCGAACATCGCGTTTCTGTGCTTTCCTGAACAGCTTGCGCTGGGACAGTTACAGCCGTGTTTTGCAAGCTGTCCGGGGTTCTGAGGCACTAAAAGTGCGGATGTGTGGCGACTGTGCAAGACGAGAACCGGCTGCTCTGAAAGCCCTTCCTGCTCGTCACGTACGCTTTCTAGCAGCTCTACGGACACACACGCGTCAGCCTCTTCACTGTCCTACACAGCTAGCACGCTGGCAGTTACCGTCAACTTGGAAGCAGCCGCGCAGAAGGCAGTCGCCCTGCAACCGGCGAACAGCGCACATTCGCGGCTACACGCGAGCTGGCCGCACTCGGAGCTTTCGCGGCTCTTCTCTCGCTCTTTCCCGCAGAGCTCCGGCGATGCACAACTCGAACCGCGAAAGCCGCAATGAGCTTTGTGCAAGCTGCGCAGAAGAAACAAGGCACTAAACCGGCAAATGTCCAGCTAATCTCCAACGTGAAAAGGGTCAGCAAGGAAAGCTCTTGCTAACAGCCCAGAAGCATTGCGACGCTTCTCTGGATGATTTGCCCACCAACACTTCACATCAGCTCAAGCCGGCTGCCCGGAGGAAAAGAGGCTAGGAAAGATCGTAGCAGGCACGGTTGTTGCTGCACGAGAAGTGCCTGCTCCGGAGGCTTCTTGCGAGCAGCGCTAAAAGCACGCGAACATCGCGTTTCTGTGCTTTCCTGAACAGCTTGCGCTGGGACAGTTACAGCCGTGTTTTGCAAGCTGTCCGGGGTTCTGAGGCACTAAAAGTGCGGATGTGTGGCGACTGTCCAAGACGAGAACCGGCTGCTCTGAAAGCCCTTCCTGCTCGTCACGTACGCTTTCTAGCAGCTCTACGGACACACACGCGTCAGCCTCTTCACTGTCCTACACAGCTAGCACGCTGGCAGTTACCGTCAACTTGGAAGCAGCCGCGCAGAAGGCAGTCGCCCTGCAACCGGCGAACAGCGCACATTCGCGGCTACACGCGAGCTGGCCGCACTCGGAGCTTTCGCGGCTCTTCTCTCGCTCTTTCCCGCAGAGCTCCGGCGATGCACAACTCGAACCGCGAAAGCCGCAATGAGCTTTGTGCAAGCTGCGCAGAAGAAACAAGGCACTAAACCGGCAAATGTCCAGCTAATCTCCAACGTGAAAAGGGTCAGCAAGGAAAGCTCTTGCTAACAGCCCAGAAGCATTGCGACGCTTCTCTGGATGATTTGCCCACCAACACTTCACATCAGCTCAAGCCGGCTGCCCGGAGGAAAAGAGGCTAGGAAAGATCGTAGCAGGCACGGTTGTTGCTGCACGAGAAGTGCCTGCTCCGGAGGCTTCTTGCGAGCAGCGCTAAAAGCACGCGAACATCGCGTTTCTGTGCTTTCCTGAACAGCTTGCGCTGGGACAGTTACAGCCGTGTTTTGCAAGCTGTCCGGGGTTCTGAGGCACTAAAAGTGCGGATGTGTGGCGACTGTCCATGACGAGAACCGGCTGCTCTGAAAGCCCTTCCTGCTCGTCACGTACGCTTTCTAGCAGCTCTACGGACACACACGCGTCAGCCTCTTCACTGTCCTACACAGCTAGCACGCTGGCAGTTACCGTCAACTTGGAAGCAGCCGCGCAGAAGGCAGTCGCCCTGCAACCGGCGAACAGCGCACATTCGCGGCTACACGCGAGCTGGCCGCACTCGGAGCTTTCGCGGCTCTTCTCTCGCTCTTTCCCGCAGAGCTCCGGCGATGCACAACTCGAACCGCGAAAGCCGCAATGAGCTTTGTGCAAGCTGCGCAGAAGAAACAAGGCACTAAACCGGCAAATGTCCAGCTAATCTCCAACGTGAAAAGGCTCAGCAAGGAAAGCTCTTGCTAACAGCCCAGAAGCATTGCGACGCTTCTCTGGATGATTTGCCCACCAACACTTCACATCAGCTCAAGCCGGCTGCCCGGAGGAAAAGAGGCTAGGAAAGATCGTAGCAGGCACGGTTGTTGCTGCACGAGAAGTGCCTGCTCCGGAGGCTTCTTGCGAGCAGCGCTAAAAGCACGCGAACATCGCGTTTCTGTGCTTTCCTGAACAGCTTGCGCTGGGACAGTTACAGCCGTGTTTTGCAAGCTGTCCGGGGTTCTGAGGCACTAAAAGTGCGGATGTGTGGCGACTGTCCAAGACGAGAACCGGCTGCTCTGAAAGCCCTTCCTGCTCGTCACGTACGCTTTCTAGCAGCTCTACGGACACACACGCGTCAGCCTCTTCACTGTCCTACACAGCTAGCACGCTGGCAGTTACCGTCAACTTGGAAGCAGCCGCGCAGAAGGCAGTCGCCCTGCAACCGGCGAACAGCGCACATTCGCGGCTACACGCGAGCTGGCCGCACTCGGAGCTTTCGCGGCTCTTCTCTCGCTCTTTCCCGCAGAGCTCCGGCGATGCACAACTCGAACCGCGAAAGCCGCAATGAGCTTTGTGCAAGCTGCGCAGAAGAAACAAGGCACTAAACCGGCAAATGTCCAGCTAATCTCCAACGTGAAAAGGGTCAGCAAGGAAAGCTCTTGCTAACAGCCCAGAAGCATTGCGACGCTTCTCTGGATGATTTGCCCACCAACACTTCACATCAGCTCAAGCCGGCTGCCCGGAGGAAAAGAGGCTAGGAAAGATCGTAGCAGGCACGGTTGTTGCTGCACGAGAAGTGCCTGCTCCGGAGGCTTCTTGCGAGCAGCGCTAAAAGCACGCGAACATCGCGTTTCTGTGCTTTCCTGAACAGCTTGCGCTGGGACAGTTACAGCCGTGTTTTGCAAGCTGTCCGGGGTTCTGAGGCACTAAAAGTGCGGATGTGTGGCGACTGTCCAAGACGAGAACCGGCTGCTCTGAAAGCCCTTCCTGCTCGTCACGTACGCTTTCTAGCAGCTCTACGGACACACACGCGTCAGCCTCTTCACTGTCCTACACAGCTAGCACGCTGGCAGTTACCGTCAACTTGGAAGCAGCCGCGCAGAAGGCAGTCGCCCTGCAACCGGCGAACAGCGCACATTCGCGGCTACACGCGAGCTGGCCGCACTCGGAGCTTTCGCGGCTCTTCTCTCGCTCTTTCCCGCAGAGCTCCGGCGATGCACAACTCGAACCGCGAAAGCCGCAATGAGCTTTGTGCAAGCTGCGCAGAAGAAACAAGGCACTAAACCGGCAAATGTCCAGCTAATCTCCAACGTGAAAAGGCTCAGCAAGGAAAGCTCTTGCTAACAGCCCAGAAGCATTGCGACGCTTCTCTGGATGATTTGCCCACCAACACTTCACATCAGCTCAAGCCGGCTGCCCGGAGGAAAAGAGGCTAGGAAAGATCGTAGCAGGCACGGTTGTTGCTGCACGAGAAGTGCCTGCTCCGGAGGCTTCTTGCGAGCAGCGCTAAAAGCACGCGAACATCGCGTTTCTGTGCTTTCCTGAACAGCTTGCGCTGGGACAGTTACAGCCGTGTTTTGCAAGCTGTCCGGGGTTCTGAGGCACTAAAAGTGCGGATGTGTGGCGACTGTCCAAGACGAGAACCGGCTGCTCTGAAAGCCCTTCCTGCTCTTCACGTACGCTTTCTAGCAGCTCTACGGACACACACGCGTCAGCCTCTTCACTGTCCTACACAGCTAGCACGCTGGCAGTTACCGTCAACTTGGAAGCAGCCGCGCAGAAGGCAGTCGCCCTGCAACCGGCGAACAGCGCACATTCGCGGCTACACGCGAGCTGGCCGCACTCGGAGCTTTCGCGGCTCTTCTCTCGCTCTTTCCCGCAGAGCTCCGGCGATGCACAACTCGAACCGCGAAAGCCGCAATGAGCTTTGTGCAAGCTGCGCAGAAGAAACAAGGCACTAAACCGGCAAATGTCCAGCTAATCTCCAACGTGAAAAGGCTCAGCAAGGAAAGCTCTTGCTAACAGCCCAGAAGCATTGCGACGCTTCTCTGGATGATTTGCCCACCAACACTTCACATCAGCTCAAGCCGGCTGCCCGGAGGAAAAGAGGCTAGGAAAGATCGTAGCAGGCACGGTTGTTGCTGCACGAGAAGTGCCTGCTCCGGAGGCTTCTTGCGAGCAGCGCTAAAAGCACGCGAACATCGCGTTTCTGTGCTTTCCTGAACAGCTTGCGCTGGGACAGTTACAGCCGTGTTTTGCAAGCTGTCCGGGGTTCTGAGGCACTAAAAGTGCGGATGTGTGGCGACTGTGCAAGACGAGAACCGGCTGCTCTGAAAGCCCTTCCTGCTCGTCACGTACGCTTTCTAGCAGCTCTACGGACACACACGCGTCAGCCTCTTCACTGTCCTACACAGCTAGCACGCTGGCAGTTACCGTCAACTTGGAAGCAGCCGCGCAGAAGGCACTCGCCCTGCAACCGGCGAACAGCGCACATTCGCGGCTACACGCGAGCTGGCCGCACTCGGAGCTTTCGCGGCTCTTCTCTCGCTCTTTCCCGCAGAGCTCCGGCGATGCACAACTCGAACCGCGAAAGCCGCAATGAGCTTTGTGCAAGCTGCGCAGAAGAAACAAGGCACTAAACCGGCAAATGTCCAGCTAATCTCCAACGTGAAAAGGGTCAGCAAGGAAAGCTCTTGCTAACAGCCCAGAAGCATTGCGACGCTTCTCTGGATGATTTGCCCACCAACACTTCACATCAGCTCAAGCCGGCTGCCCGGAGGAAAAGAGGCTAGGAAAGATCGTAGCAGGCACGGTTGTTGCTGCACGAGAAGTGCCTGCTCCGGAGGCTTCTTGCGAGCAGCGCTAAAAGCACGCGAACATCGCGTTTCTGTGCTTTCCTGAACAGCTTGCGCTGGGACAGTTACAGCCGTGTTTTGCAAGCTGTCCGGGGTTCTGAGGCACTAAAAGTGCGGATGTGTGGCGACTGTCCAAGACGAGAACCGGCTGCTCTGAAAGCCCTTCCTGCTCGTCACGTACGCTTTCTAGCAGCTCTACGGACACACACGCGTCAGCCTCTTCACTGTCCTACACAGCTAGCACGCTGGCAGTTACCGTCAACTTGGAAGCAGCCGCGCAGAAGGCAGTCGCCCTGCAACCGGCGAACAGCGCACATTCGCGGCTACACGCGAGCTGGCCGCACTCGGAGCTTTCGCGGCTCTTCTCTCGCTCTTTCCCGCAGAGCTCCGGCGATGCACAACTCGAACCGCGAAAGCCGCAATGAGCTTTGTGCAAGCTGCGCAGAAGAAACAAGGCACTAAACCGGCAAATGTCCAGCTAATCTCCAACGTGAAAAGGCTCAGCAAGGAAAGCTCTTGCTAACAGCCCAGAAGCATTGCGACGCTTCTCTGGATGATTTGCCCACCAACACTTCACATCAGCTCAAGCCGGCTGCCCGGAGGAAAAGAGGCTAGGAAAGATCGTAGCAGGCACGGTTGTTGCTGCACGAGAAGTGCCTGCTCCGGAGGCTTCTTGCGAGCAGCGCTAAAAGCACGCGAACATCGCGTTTCTGTGCTTTCCTGAACAGCTTGCGCTGGGACAGTTACAGCCGTGTTTTGCAAGCTGTCCGGGGTTCTGAGGCACTAAAAGTGCGGATGTGTGGCGACTGTGCAAGACGAGAACCGGCTGCTCTGAAAGCCCTTCCTGCTCGTCACGTACGCTTTCTAGCAGCTCTACGGACACACACGCGTCAGCCTCTTCACTGTCCTACACAGCTAGCACGCTGGCAGTTACCGTCAACTTGGAAGCAGCCGCGCAGAAGGCAGTCGCCCTGCAACCGGCGAACAGCGCACATTCGCGGCTACATGCGAGCTGGCCGCACTCGGAGCTTTCGCGGCTCTTCTCTCGCTCTTTCCCGCAGAGCTCCGGCGATGCACAACTCGAACCGCGAAAGCCGCAATGAGCTTTGTGCAAGCTGCGCAGAAGAAACAAGGCACTAAACCGGCAAATGTCCAGCTAATCTCCAACGTGAAAAGGCTCAGCAAGGAAAGCTCTTGCTAACAGCCCAGAAGCATTGCGACGCTTCTCTGGATGATTTGCCCACCAACACTTCACATCAGCTCAAGCCGGCTGCCCGGAGGAAAAGAGGCTAGGAAAGATCGTAGCAGGCACGGTTGTTGCTGCACGAGAAGTGCCTGCTCCGGAGGCTTCTTGCGAGCAGCGCTAAAAGCACGCGAACATCGCGTTTCTGTGCTTTCCTGAACAGCTTGCGCTGGGACAGTTACAGCCGTGTTTTGCAAGCTGTCCGGGGTTCTGAGGCACTAAAAGTGCGGATGTGTGGCGACTGTCCAAGACGAGAACCGGCTGCTCTGAAAGCCCTTCCTGCTCTTCACGTACGCTTTCTAGCAGCTCTACGGACACACACGCGTCAGCCTCTTCACTGTCCTACACAGCTAGCACGCTGGCAGTTACCGTCAACTTGGAAGCAGCCGCGCAGAAGGCAGTCGCCCTGCAACCGGCGAACAGCGCACATTCGCGGCTACACGCGAGCTGGCCGCACTCGGAGCTTTCGCGGCTCTTCTCTCGCTCTTTCCCGCAGAGCTCCGGCGATGCACAACTCGAACCGCGAAAGCCGCAATGAGCTTTGTGCAAGCTGCGCAGAAGAAACAAGGCACTAAACCGGCAAATGTCCAGCTAATCTCCAACGTGAAAAGGCTCAGCAAGGAAAGCTCTTGCTAACAGCCCAGAAGCATTGCGACGCTTCTCTGGATGATTTGCCCACCAACACTTCACATCAGCTCAAGCCGGCTGCCCGGAGGAAAAGAGGCTAGGAAAGATCGTAGCAGGCACGGTTGTTGCTGCACGAGAAGTGCCTGCTCCGGAGGCTTCTTGCGAGCAGCGCTAAAAGCACGCGAACATCGCGTTTCTGTGCTTTCCTGAACAGCTTGCGCTGGGACAGTTACAGCCGTGTTTTGCAAGCTGTCCGGGGTTCTGAGGCACTAAAAGTGCGGATGTGTGGCGACTGTGCAAGACGAGAACCGGCTGCTCTGAAAGCCCTTCCTGCTCGTCACGTACGCTTTCTAGCAGCTCTACGGACACACACGCGTCAGCCTCTTCACTGTCCTACACAGCTAGCACGCTGGCAGTTACCGTCAACTTGGAAGCAGCCGCGCAGAAGGCAGTCGCCCTGCAACCGGCGAACAGCGCACATTCGCGGCTACACGCGAGCTGGCCGCACTCGGAGCTTTCGCGGCTCTTCTCTCGCTCTTTCCCGCAGAGCTCCGGCGATGCACAACTCGAACCGCGAAAGCCGCAATGAGCTTTGTGCAAGCTGCGCAGAAGAAACAAGGCACTAAACCGGCAAATGTCCAGCTAATCTCCAACGTGAAAAGGCTCAGCAAGGAAAGCTCTTGCTAACAGCCCAGAAGCATTGCGACGCTTCTCTGGATGATTTGCCCACCAACACTTCACATCAGCTCAAGCCGGCTGCCCGGAGGAAAAGAGGCTAGGAAAGATCGTAGCAGGCACGGTTGTTGCTGCACGAGAAGTGCCTGCTCCGGAGGCTTCTTGCGAGCAGCGCTAAAAGCACGCGAACATCGCGTTTCTGTGCTTTCCTGAACAGCTTGCGCTGGGACAGTTACAGCCGTGTTTTGCAAGCTGTCCGGGGTTCTGAGGCACTAAAAGTGCGGATGTGTGGCGACTGTGCAAGACGAGAACCGGCTGCTCTGAAAGCCCTTCCTGCTCTTCACGTACGCTTTCTAGCAGCTCTACGGACACACACGCGTCAGCCTCTTCACTGTCCTACACAGCTAGCACGCTGGCAGTTACCGTCAACTTGGAAGCAGCCGCGCAGAAGGCAGTCGCCCTGCAACCGGCGAACAGCGCACATTCGCGGCTACACGCGAGCTGGCCGCACTCGGAGCTTTCGCGGCTCTTCTCTCGCTCTTTCCCGCAGAGCTCCGGCGATGCACAACTCGAACCGCGAAAGCCGCAAAGAGCTTTGTGCAAGCTGCGCAGAAGAAACAAGGCACTAAACCGGCAAATGTCCAGCTAATCTCCAACGTGAAAAGGCTCAGCAAGGAAAGCTCTTGCTAACAGCCCAGAAGCATTGCGACGCTTCTCTGGATGATTTGCCCACCAACACTTCACATCAGCTCAAGCCGGCTGCCCGGAGGAAAAGAGGCTAGGAAAGATCGTAGCAGGCACGGTTGTTGCTGCACGAGAAGTGCCTGCTCCGGAGGCTTCTTGCGAGCAGCGCTAAAAGCACGCGAACATCGCGTTTCTGTGCTTTCCTGAACAGCTTGCGCTGGGACAGTTACAGCCGTGTTTTGCAAGCTGTCCGGGGTTCTGAGGCACTAAAAGTGCGGATGTGTGGCGACTGTGCAAGACGAGAACCGGCTGCTCTGAAAGCCCTTCCTGCTCGTCACGTACGCTTTCTAGCAGCTCTACGGACACACACGCGTCAGCCTCTTCACTGTCCTACACAGCTAGCACGCTGGCAGTTACCGTCAACTTGGAAGCAGCCGCGCAGAAGGCAGTCGCCCTGCAACCGGCGAACAGCGCACATTCGCGGCTACACGCGAGCTGGCCGCACTCGGAGCTTTCGCGGCTCTTCTCTCGCTCTTTCCCGCAGAGCTCCGGCGATGCACAACTCGAACCGCGAAAGCCGCAATGAGCTTTGTGCAAGCTGCGCAGAAGAAACAAGGCACTAAACCGGCAAATGTCCAGCTAATCTCCAACGTGAAAAGGCTCAGCAAGGAAAGCTCTTGCTAACAGCCCAGAAGCATTGCGACGCTTCTCTGGATGATTTGCCCACCAACACTTCACATCAGCTCAAGCCGGCTGCCCGGAGGAAAAGAGGCTAGGAAAGATCGTAGCAGGCACGGTTGTTGCTGCACGAGAAGTGCCTGCTCCGGAGGCTTCTTGCGAGCAGCGCTAAAAGCACGCGAACATCGCGTTTCTGTGCTTTCCTGAACAGCTTGCGCTGGGACAGTTACAGCCGTGTTTTGCAAGCTGTCCGGGGTTCTGAGGCACTAAAAGTGCGGATGTGTGGCGACTGTCCAAGACGAGAACCGGCTGCTCTGAAAGCCCTTCCTGCTCGTCACGTACGCTTTCTAGCAGCTCTACGGACACACACGCGTCAGCCTCTTCACTGTCCTACACAGCTAGCACGCTGGCAGTTACCGTCAACTTGGAAGCAGCCGCGCAGAAGGCAGTCGCCCTGCAACCGGCGAACAGCGCACATTCGCGGCTACACGCGAGCTGGCCGCACTCGGAGCTTTCGCGGCTCTTCTCTCGCTCTTTCCCGCAGAGCTCCGGCGATGCACAACTCGAACCGCGAAAGCCGCAAAGAGCTTTGTGCAAGCTGCGCAGAAGAAACAAGGCACTAAACCGGCAAATGTCCAGCTAATCTCCAACGTGAAAAGGCTCAGCAAGGAAAGCTCTTGCTAACAGCCCAGAAGCATTGCGACGCTTCTCTGGATGATTTGCCCACCAACACTTCACATCAGCTCAAGCCGGCTGCCCGGAGGAAAAGAGGCTAGGAAAGATCGTAGCAGGCACGGTTGTTGCTGCACGAGAAGTGCCTGCTCCGGAGGCTTCTTGCGAGCAGCGCTAAAAGCACGCGAACATCGCGTTTCTGTGCTTTCCTGAACAGCTTGCGCTGGGACAGTTACAGCCGTGTTTTGCAAGCTGTCCGGGGTTCTGAGGCACTAAAAGTGCGGATGTGTGGCGACTGTCCAAGACGAGAACCGGCTGCTCTGAAAGCCCTTCCTGCTCGTCACGTACGCTTTCTAGCAGCTCTACGGACACACACGCGTCAGCCTCTTCACTGTCCTACACAGCTAGCACGCTGGCAGTTACCGTCAACTTGGAAGCAGCCGCGCAGAAGGCAGTCGCCCTGCAACCGGCGAACAGCGCACATTCGCGGCTACACGCGAGCTGGCCGCACTCGGAGCTTTCGCGGCTCTTCTCTCGCTCTTTCCCGCAGAGCTCCGGCGATGCACAACTCGAACCGCGAAAGCCGCAATGAGCTTTGTGCAAGCTGCGCAGAAGAAACAAGGCACTAAACCGGCAAATGTCCAGCTAATCTCCAACGTGAAAAGGGTCAGCAAGGAAAGCTCTTGCTAACAGCCCAGAAGCATTGCGACGCTTCTCTGGATGATTTGCCCACCAACACTTCACATCAGCTCAAGCCGGCTGCCCGGAGGAAAAGAGGCTAGGAAAGATCGTAGCAGGCACGGTTGTTGCTGCACGAGAAGTGCCTGCTCCGGAGGCTTCTTGCGAGCAGCGCTAAAAGCACGCGAACATCGCGTTTCTGTGCTTTCCTGAACAGCTTGCGCTGGGACAGTTACAGCCGTGTTTTGCAAGCTGTCCGGGGTTCTGAGGCACTAAAAGTGCGGATGTGTGGCGACTGTGCAAGACGAGAACCGGCTGCTCTGAAAGCCCTTCCTGCTCGTCACGTACGCTTTCTAGCAGCTCTACGGACACACACGCGTCAGCCTCTTCACTGTCCTACACAGCTAGCACGCTGGCAGTTACCGTCAACTTGGAAGCAGCCGCGCAGAAGGCAGTCGCCCTGCAACCGGCGAACAGCGCACATTCGCGGCTACACGCGAGCTGGCCGCACTCGGAGCTTTCGCGGCTCTTCTCTCGCTCTTTCCCGCAGAGCTCCGGCGATGCACAACTCGAACCGCGAAAGCCGCAATGAGCTTTGTGCAAGCTGCGCAGAAGAAACAAGGCACTAAACCGGCAAATGTCCAGCTAATCTCCAACGTGAAAAGGCTCAGCAAGGAAAGCTCTTGCTAACAGCCCAGAAGCATTGCGACGCTTCTCTGGATGATTTGCCCACCAACACTTCACATCAGCTCAAGCCGGCTGCCCGGAGGAAAAGAGGCTAGGAAAGATCGTAGCAGGCACGGTTGTTGCTGCACGAGAAGTGCCTGCTCCGGAGGCTTCTTGCGAGCAGCGCTAAAAGCACGCGAACATCGCGTTTCTGTGCTTTCCTGAACAGCTTGCGCTGGGACAGTTACAGCCGTGTTTTGCAAGCTGTCCGGGGTTCTGAGGCACTAAAAGTGCGGATGTGTGGCGACTGTCCAAGACGAGAACCGGCTGCTCTGAAAGCCCTTCCTGCTCGTCACGTACGCTTTCTAGCAGCTCTACGGACACACACGCGTCAGCCTCTTCACTGTCCTACACAGCTAGCACGCTGGCAGTTACCGTCAACTTGGAAGCAGCCGCGCAGAAGGCAGTCGCCCTGCAACCGGCGAACAGCGCACATTCGCGGCTACACGCGAGCTGGCCGCACTCGGAGCTTTCGCGGCTCTTCTCTCGCTCTTTCCCGCAGAGCTCCGGCGATGCACAACTCGAACCGCGAAAGCCGCAATGAGCTTTGTGCAAGCTGCGCAGAAGAAACAAGGCACTAAACCGGCAAATGTCCAGCTAATCTCCAACGTGAAAAGGGTCAGCAAGGAAAGCTCTTGCTAACAGCCCAGAAGCATTGCGACGCTTCTCTGGATGATTTGCCCACCAACACTTCACATCAGCTCAAGCCGGCTGCCCGGAGGAAAAGAGGCTAGGAAAGATCGTAGCAGGCACGGTTGTTGCTGCACGAGAAGTGCCTGCTCCGAAGGCTTCTTGCGAGCAGCGCTAAAAGCACGCGAACATCGCGTTTCTGTGCTTTCCTGAACAGCTTGCGCTGGGACAGTTACAGCCGTGTTTTGCAAGCTGTCCGGGGTTCTGAGGCACTAAAAGTGCGGATGTGTGGCGACTGTCCAAGACGAGAACCGGCTGCAATGAAAGCCCTTCCTGCTCTTCACGTACGCTTTCTAGCAGCTCTACGGACACACACGCGTCAGCCTCTTCACTGTCCTACACAGCTAGCACGCTGGCAGTTACCGTCAACTTGGAAGCAGCCGCGCAGAAGGCAGTCGCCCTGCAACCGGCGAACAGCGCACATTCGCGGCTACACGCGAGCTGGCCGCACTCGGAGCTTTCGCGGCTCTTCTCTCGCTCTTTCCCGCAGAGCTCCGGCGATGCACAACTCGAACCGCGAAAGCCGCAATGAGCTTTGTGCAAGCTGCGCAGAAGAAACAAGGCACTAAACCGGCAAATGTCCAGCTAATCTCCAACGTGAAAAGGGTCAGCAAGGAAAGCTCTTGCTAACAGCCCAGAAGCATTGCGACGCTTCTCTGGATGATTTGCCCACCAACACTTCACATCAGCTCAAGCCGGCTGCCCGGAGGAAAAGAGGCTAGGAAAGATCGTAGCAGGCACGGTTGTTGCTGCACGAGAAGTGCCTGCTCCGGAGGCTTCTTGCGAGCAGCGCTAAAAGCACGCGAACATCGCGTTTCTGTGCTTTCCTGAACAGCTTGCGCTGGGACAGTTACAGCCGTGTTTTGCAAGCTGTCCGGGGTTCTGAGGCACTAAAAGTGCGGATGTGTGGCGACTGTGCAAGACGAGAACCGGCTGCTCTGAAAGCCCTTCCTGCTCGTCACGTACGCTTTCTAGCAGCTCTACGGACACACACGCGTCAGCCTCTTCACTGTCCTACACAGCTAGCACGCTGGCAGTTACCGTCAACTTGGAAGCAGCCGCGCAGAAGGCAGTCGCCCTGCAACCGGCGAACAGCGCACATTCGCGGCTACACGCGAGCTGGCCGCACTCGGAGCTTTCGCGGCTCTTCTCTCGCTCTTTCCCGCAGAGCTCCGGCGATGCACAACTCGAACCGCGAAAGCCGCAATGAGCTTTGTGCAAGCTGCGCAGAAGAAACAAGGCACTAAACCGGCAAATGTCCAGCTAATCTCCAACGTGAAAAGGGTCAGCAAGGAAAGCTCTTGCTAACAGCCCAGAAGCATTGCGACGCTTCTCTGGATGATTTGCCCACCAACACTTCACATCAGCTCAAGCCGGCTGCCCGGAGGAAAAGAGGCTAGGAAAGATCGTAGCAGGCACGGTTGTTGCTGCACGAGAAGTGCCTGCTCCGGAGGCTTCTTGCGAGCAGCGCTAAAAGCACGCGAACATCGCGTTTCTGTGCTTTCCTGAACAGCTTGCGCTGGGACAGTTACAGCCGTGTTTTGCAAGCTGTCCGGGGTTCTGAGGCACTAAAAGTGCGGATGTGTGGCGACTGTGCAAGACGAGAACCGGCTGCTCTGAAAGCCCTTCCTGCTCGTCACGTACGCTTTCTAGCAGCTCTACGGACACACACGCGTCAGCCTCTTCACTGTCCTACACAGCTAGCACGCTGGCAGTTACCGTCAACTTGGAAGCAGCCGCGCAGAAGGCAGTCGCCCTGCAACCGGCGAACAGCGCACATTCGCGGCTACACGCGAGCTGGCCGCACTCGGAGCTTTCGCGGCTCTTCTCTCGCTCTTTCCCGCAGAGCTCCGGCGATGCACAACTCGAACCGCGAAAGCCGCAATGAGCTTTGTGCAAGCTGCGCAGAAGAAACAAGGCACTAAACCGGCAAATGTCCAGCTAATCTCCAACGTGAAAAGGCTCAGCAAGGAAAGCTCTTGCTAACAGCCCAGAAGCATTGCGACGCTTCTCTGGATGATTTGCCCACCAACACTTCACATCAGCTCAAGCCGGCTGCCCGGAGGAAAAGAGGCTAGGAAAGATCGTAGCAGGCACGGTTGTTGCTGCACGAGAAGTGCCTGCTCCGGAGGCTTCTTGCGAGCAGCGCTAAAAGCACGCGAACATCGCGTTTCTGTGCTTTCCTGAACAGCTTGCGCTGGGACAGTTACAGCCGTGTTTTGCAAGCTGTCCGGGGTTCTGAGGCACTAAAAGTGCGGATGTGTGGCGACTGTCCAAGACGAGAACCGGCTGCTCTGAAAGCCCTTCCTGCTCGTCACGTACGCTTTCTAGCAGCTCTACGGACACACACGCGTCAGCCTCTTCACTGTCCTACACAGCTAGCACGCTGGCAGTTACCGTCAACTTGGAAGCAGCCGCGCAGAAGGCAGTCGCCCTGCAACCGGCGAACAGCGCACATTCGCGGCTACACGCGAGCTGGCCGCACTCGGAGCTTTCGCGGCTCTTCTCTCGCTCTTTCCCGCAGAGCTCCGGCGATGCACAACTCGAACCGCGAAAGCCGCAATGAGCTTTGTGCAAGCTGCGCAGAAGAAACAAGGCACTAAACCGGCAAATGTCCAGCTAATCTCCAACGTGAAAAGGGTCAGCAAGGAAAGCTCTTGCTAACAGCCCAGAAGCATTGCGACGCTTCTCTGGATGATTTGCCCACCAACACTTCACATCAGCTCAAGCCGGCTGCCCGGAGGAAAAGAGGCTAGGAAAGATCGTAGCAGGCACGGTTGTTGCTGCACGAGAAGTGCCTGCTCCGGAGGCTTCTTGCGAGCAGCGCTAAAAGCACGCGAACATCGCGTTTCTGTGCTTTCCTGAACAGCTTGCGCTGGGACAGTTACAGCCGTGTTTTGCAAGCTGTCCGGGGTTCTGAGGCACTAAAAGTGCGGATGTGTGGCGACTGTGCAAGACGAGAACCGGCTGCTCTGAAAGCCCTTCCTGCTCGTCACGTACGCTTTCTAGCAGCTCTACGGACACACACGCGTCAGCCTCTTCACTGTCCTACACAGCTAGCACGCTGGCAGTTACCGTCAACTTGGAAGCAGCCGCGCAGAAGGCAGTCGCCCTGCAACCGGCGAACAGCGCACATTCGCGGCTACACGCGAGCTGGCCGCACTCGGAGCTTTCGCGGCTCTTCTCTCGCTCTTTCCCGCAGAGCTCCGGCGATGCACAACTCGAACCGCGAAAGCCGCAATGAGCTTTGTGCAAGCTGCGCAGAAGAAACAAGGCACTAAACCGGCAAATGTCCAGCTAATCTCCAACGTGAAAAGGCTCAGCAAGGAAAGCTCTTGCTAACAGCCCAGAAGCATTGCGACGCTTCTCTGGATGATTTGCCCACCAACACTTCACATCAGCTCAAGCCGGCTGCCCGGAGGAAAAGAGGCTAGGAAAGATCGTAGCAGGCACGGTTGTTGCTGCACGAGAAGTGCCTGCTCCGGAGGCTTCTTGCGAGCAGCGCTAAAAGCACGCGAACATCGCGTTTCTGTGCTTTCCTGAACAGCTTGCGCTGGGACAGTTACAGCCGTGTTTTGCAAGCTGTCCGGGGTTCTGAGGCACTAAAAGTGCGGATGTGTGGCGACTGTCCATGACGAGAACCGGCTGCTCTGAAAGCCCTTCCTGCTCGTCACGTACGCTTTCTAGCAGCTCTACGGACACACACGCGTCAGCCTCTTCACTGTCCTACACAGCTAGCACGCTGGCAGTTACCGTCAACTTGGAAGCAGCCGCGCAGAAGGCAGTCGCCCTGCAACCGGCGAACAGCGCACATTCGCGGCTACACGCGAGCTGGCCGCACTCGGAGCTTTCGCGGCTCTTCTCTCGCTCTTTCCCGCAGAGCTCCGGCGATGCACAACTCGAACCGCGAAAGCCGCAATGAGCTTTGTGCAAGCTGCGCAGAAGAAACAAGGCACTAAACCGGCAAATGTCCAGCTAATCTCCAACGTGAAAAGGCTCAGCAAGGAAAGCTCTTGCTAACAGCCCAGAAGCATTGCGACGCTTCTCTGGATGATTTGCCCACCAACACTTCACATCAGCTCAAGCCGGCTGCCCGGAGGAAAAGAGGCTAGGAAAGATCGTAGCAGGCACGGTTGTTGCTGCACGAGAAGTGCCTGCTCCGGAGGCTTCTTGCGAGCAGCGCTAAAAGCACGCGAACATCGCGTTTCTGTGCTTTCCTGAACAGCTTGCGCTGGGACAGTTACAGCCGTGTTTTGCAAGCTGTCCGGGGTTCTGAGGCACTAAAAGTGCGGATGTGTGGCGACTGTGCAAGACGAGAACCGGCTGCTCTGAAAGCCCTTCCTGCTCGTCACGTACGCTTTCTAGCAGCTCTACGGACACACACGCGTCAGCCTCTTCACTGTCCTACACAGCTAGCACGCTGGCAGTTACCGTCAACTTGGAAGCAGCCGCGCAGAAGGCAGTCGCCCTGCAACCGGCGAACAGCGCACATTCGCGGCTACACGCGAGCTGGCCGCACTCGGAGCTTTCGCGGCTCTTCTCTCGCTCTTTCCCGCAGAGCTCCGGCGATGCACAACTCGAACCGCGAAAGCCGCAATGAGCTTTGTGCAAGCTGCGCAGAAGAAACAAGGCACTAAACCGGCAAATGTCCAGCTAATCTCCAACGTGAAAAGGGTCAGCAAGGAAAGCTCTTGCTAACAGCCCAGAAGCATTGCGACGCTTCTCTGGATGATTTGCCCACCAACACTTCACATCAGCTCAAGCCGGCTGCCCGGAGGAAAAGAGGCTAGGAAAGATCGTAGCAGGCACGGTTGTTGCTGCACGAGAAGTGCCTGCTCCGGAGGCTTCTTGCGAGCAGCGCTAAAAGCACGCGAACATCGCGTTTCTGTGCTTTCCTGAACAGCTTGCGCTGGGACAGTTACAGCCGTGTTTTGCAAGCTGTCCGGGGTTCTGAGGCACTAAAAGTGCGGATGTGTGGCGACTGTCCAAGACGAGAACCGGCTGCTCTGAAAGCCCTTCCTGCTCGTCACGTACGCTTTCTAGCAGCTCTACGGACACACACGCGTCAGCCTCTTCACTGTCCTACACAGCTAGCACGCTGGCAGTTACCGTCAACTTGGAAGCAGCCGCGCAGAAGGCAGTCGCCCTGCAACCGGCGAACAGCGCACATTCGCGGCTACACGCGAGCTGGCCGCACTCGGAGCTTTCGCGGCTCTTCTCTCGCTCTTTCCCGCAGAGCTCCGGCGATGCACAACTCGAACCGCGAAAGCCGCAATGAGCTTTGTGCAAGCTGCGCAGAAGAAACAAGGCACTAAACCGGCAAATGTCCAGCTAATCTCCAACGTGAAAAGGGTCAGCAAGGAAAGCTCTTGCTAACAGCCCAGAAGCATTGCGACGCTTCTCTGGATGATTTGCCCACCAACACTTCACATCAGCTCAAGCCGGCTGCCCGGAGGAAAAGAGGCTAGGAAAGATCGTAGCAGGCACGGTTGTTGCTGCACGAGAAGTGCCTGCTCCGGAGGCTTCTTGCGAGCAGCGCTAAAAGCACGCGAACATCGCGTTTCTGTGCTTTCCTGAACAGCTTGCGCTGGGACAGTTACAGCCGTGTTTTGCAAGCTGTCCGGGGTTCTGAGGCACTAAAAGTGCGGATGTGTGGCGACTGTCCAAGACGAGAACCGGCTGCTCTGAAAGCCCTTCCTGCTCTTCACGTACGCTTTCTAGCAGCTCTACGGACACACACGCGTCAGCCTCTTCACTGTCCTACACAGCTAGCACGCTGGCAGTTACCGTCAACTTGGAAGCAGCCGCGCAGAAGGCAGTCGCCCTGCAACCGGCGAACAGCGCACATTCGCGGCTACACGCGAGCTGGCCGCACTCGGAGCTTTCGCGGCTCTTCTCTCGCTCTTTCCCGCAGAGCTCCGGCGATGCACAACTCGAACCGCGAAAGCCGCAATGAGCTTTGTGCAAGCTGCGCAGAAGAAACAAGGCACTAAACCGGCAAATGTCCAGCTAATCTCCAACGTGAAAAGGCTCAGCAAGGAAAGCTCTTGCTAACAGCCCAGAAGCATTGCGACGCTTCTCTGGATGATTTGCCCACCAACACTTCACATCAGCTCAAGCCGGCTGCCCGGAGGAAAAGAGGCTAGGAAAGATCGTAGCAGGCACGGTTGTTGCTGCACGAGAAGTGCCTGCTCCGGAGGCTTCTTGCGAGCAGCGCTAAAAGCACGCGAACATCGCGTTTCTGTGCTTTCCTGAACAGCTTGCGCTGGGACAGTTACAGCCGTGTTTTGCAAGCTGTCCGGGGTTCTGAGGCACTAAAAGTGCGGATGTGTGGCGACTGTGCAAGACGAGAACCGGCTGCTCTGAAAGCCCTTCCTGCTCGTCACGTACGCTTTCTAGCAGCTCTACGGACACACACGCGTCAGCCTCTTCACTGTCCTACACAGCTAGCACGCTGGCAGTTACCGTCAACTTGGAAGCAGCCGCGCAGAAGGCACTCGCCCTGCAACCGGCGAACAGCGCACATTCGCGGCTACACGCGAGCTGGCCGCACTCGGAGCTTTCGCGGCTCTTCTCTCGCTCTTTCCCGCAGAGCTCCGGCGATGCACAACTCGAACCGCGAAAGCCGCAATGAGCTTTGTGCAAGCTGCGCAGAAGAAACAAGGCACTAAACCGGCAAATGTCCAGCTAATCTCCAACGTGAAAAGGGTCAGCAAGGAAAGCTCTTGCTAACAGCCCAGAAGCATTGCGACGCTTCTCTGGATGATTTGCCCACCAACACTTCACATCAGCTCAAGCCGGCTGCCCGGAGGAAAAGAGGCTAGGAAAGATCGTAGCAGGCACGGTTGTTGCTGCACGAGAAGTGCCTGCTCCGGAGGCTTCTTGCGAGCAGCGCTAAAAGCACGCGAACATCGCGTTTCTGTGCTTTCCTGAACAGCTTGCGCTGGGACAGTTACAGCCGTGTTTTGCAAGCTGTCCGGGGTTCTGAGGCACTAAAAGTGCGGATGTGTGGCGACTGTCCAAGACGAGAACCGGCTGCTCTGAAAGCCCTTCCTGCTCGTCACGTACGCTTTCTAGCAGCTCTACGGACACACACGCGTCAGCCTCTTCACTGTCCTACACAGCTAGCACGCTGGCAGTTACCGTCAACTTGGAAGCAGCCGCGCAGAAGGCAGTCGCCCTGCAACCGGCGAACAGCGCACATTCGCGGCTACACGCGAGCTGGCCGCACTCGGAGCTTTCGCGGCTCTTCTCTCGCTCTTTCCCGCAGAGCTCCGGCGATGCACAACTCGAACCGCGAAAGCCGCAATGAGCTTTGTGCAAGCTGCGCAGAAGAAACAAGGCACTAAACCGGCAAATGTCCAGCTAATCTCCAACGTGAAAAGGCTCAGCAAGGAAAGCTCTTGCTAACAGCCCAGAAGCATTGCGACGCTTCTCTGGATGATTTGCCCACCAACACTTCACATCAGCTCAAGCCGGCTGCCCGGAGGAAAAGAGGCTAGGAAAGATCGTAGCAGGCACGGTTGTTGCTGCACGAGAAGTGCCTGCTCCGGAGGCTTCTTGCGAGCAGCGCTAAAAGCACGCGAACATCGCGTTTCTGTGCTTTCCTGAACAGCTTGCGCTGGGACAGTTACAGCCGTGTTTTGCAAGCTGTCCGGGGTTCTGAGGCACTAAAAGTGCGGATGTGTGGCGACTGTGCAAGACGAGAACCGGCTGCTCTGAAAGCCCTTCCTGCTCGTCACGTACGCTTTCTAGCAGCTCTACGGACACACACGCGTCAGCCTCTTCACTGTCCTACACAGCTAGCACGCTGGCAGTTACCGTCAACTTGGAAGCAGCCGCGCAGAAGGCAGTCGCCCTGCAACCGGCGAACAGCGCACATTCGCGGCTACATGCGAGCTGGCCGCACTCGGAGCTTTCGCGGCTCTTCTCTCGCTCTTTCCCGCAGAGCTCCGGCGATGCACAACTCGAACCGCGAAAGCCGCAATGAGCTTTGTGCAAGCTGCGCAGAAGAAACAAGGCACTAAACCGGCAAATGTCCAGCTAATCTCCAACGTGAAAAGGCTCAGCAAGGAAAGCTCTTGCTAACAGCCCAGAAGCATTGCGACGCTTCTCTGGATGATTTGCCCACCAACACTTCACATCAGCTCAAGCCGGCTGCCCGGAGGAAAAGAGGCTAGGAAAGATCGTAGCAGGCACGGTTGTTGCTGCACGAGAAGTGCCTGCTCCGGAGGCTTCTTGCGAGCAGCGCTAAAAGCACGCGAACATCGCGTTTCTGTGCTTTCCTGAACAGCTTGCGCTGGGACAGTTACAGCCGTGTTTTGCAAGCTGTCCGGGGTTCTGAGGCACTAAAAGTGCGGATGTGTGGCGACTGTCCAAGACGAGAACCGGCTGCTCTGAAAGCCCTTCCTGCTCTTCACGTACGCTTTCTAGCAGCTCTACGGACACACACGCGTCAGCCTCTTCACTGTCCTACACAGCTAGCACGCTGGCAGTTACCGTCAACTTGGAAGCAGCCGCGCAGAAGGCAGTCGCCCTGCAACCGGCGAACAGCGCACATTCGCGGCTACACGCGAGCTGGCCGCACTCGGAGCTTTCGCGGCTCTTCTCTCGCTCTTTCCCGCAGAGCTCCGGCGATGCACAACTCGAACCGCGAAAGCCGCAATGAGCTTTGTGCAAGCTGCGCAGAAGAAACAAGGCACTAAACCGGCAAATGTCCAGCTAATCTCCAACGTGAAAAGGCTCAGCAAGGAAAGCTCTTGCTAACAGCCCAGAAGCATTGCGACGCTTCTCTGGATGATTTGCCCACCAACACTTCACATCAGCTCAAGCCGGCTGCCCGGAGGAAAAGAGGCTAGGAAAGATCGTAGCAGGCACGGTTGTTGCTGCACGAGAAGTGCCTGCTCCGGAGGCTTCTTGCGAGCAGCGCTAAAAGCACGCGAACATCGCGTTTCTGTGCTTTCCTGAACAGCTTGCGCTGGGACAGTTACAGCCGTGTTTTGCAAGCTGTCCGGGGTTCTGAGGCACTAAAAGTGCGGATGTGTGGCGACTGTGCAAGACGAGAACCGGCTGCTCTGAAAGCCCTTCCTGCTCGTCACGTACGCTTTCTAGCAGCTCTACGGACACACACGCGTCAGCCTCTTCACTGTCCTACACAGCTAGCACGCTGGCAGTTACCGTCAACTTGGAAGCAGCCGCGCAGAAGGCAGTCGCCCTGCAACCGGCGAACAGCGCACATTCGCGGCTACACGCGAGCTGGCCGCACTCGGAGCTTTCGCGGCTCTTCTCTCGCTCTTTCCCGCAGAGCTCCGGCGATGCACAACTCGAACCGCGAAAGCCGCAATGAGCTTTGTGCAAGCTGCGCAGAAGAAACAAGGCACTAAACCGGCAAATGTCCAGCTAATCTCCAACGTGAAAAGGCTCAGCAAGGAAAGCTCTTGCTAACAGCCCAGAAGCATTGCGACGCTTCTCTGGATGATTTGCCCACCAACACTTCACATCAGCTCAAGCCGGCTGCCCGGAGGAAAAGAGGCTAGGAAAGATCGTAGCAGGCACGGTTGTTGCTGCACGAGAAGTGCCTGCTCCGGAGGCTTCTTGCGAGCAGCGCTAAAAGCACGCGAACATCGCGTTTCTGTGCTTTCCTGAACAGCTTGCGCTGGGACAGTTACAGCCGTGTTTTGCAAGCTGTCCGGGGTTCTGAGGCACTAAAAGTGCGGATGTGTGGCGACTGTGCAAGACGAGAACCGGCTGCTCTGAAAGCCCTTCCTGCTCTTCACGTACGCTTTCTAGCAGCTCTACGGACACACACGCGTCAGCCTCTTCACTGTCCTACACAGCTAGCACGCTGGCAGTTACCGTCAACTTGGAAGCAGCCGCGCAGAAGGCAGTCGCCCTGCAACCGGCGAACAGCGCACATTCGCGGCTACACGCGAGCTGGCCGCACTCGGAGCTTTCGCGGCTCTTCTCTCGCTCTTTCCCGCAGAGCTCCGGCGATGCACAACTCGAACCGCGAAAGCCGCAAAGAGCTTTGTGCAAGCTGCGCAGAAGAAACAAGGCACTAAACCGGCAAATGTCCAGCTAATCTCCAACGTGAAAAGGCTCAGCAAGGAAAGCTCTTGCTAACAGCCCAGAAGCATTGCGACGCTTCTCTGGATGATTTGCCCACCAACACTTCACATCAGCTCAAGCCGGCTGCCCGGAGGAAAAGAGGCTAGGAAAGATCGTAGCAGGCACGGTTGTTGCTGCACGAGAAGTGCCTGCTCCGGAGGCTTCTTGCGAGCAGCGCTAAAAGCACGCGAACATCGCGTTTCTGTGCTTTCCTGAACAGCTTGCGCTGGGACAGTTACAGCCGTGTTTTGCAAGCTGTCCGGGGTTCTGAGGCACTAAAAGTGCGGATGTGTGGCGACTGTGCAAGACGAGAACCGGCTGCTCTGAAAGCCCTTCCTGCTCGTCACGTACGCTTTCTAGCAGCTCTACGGACACACACGCGTCAGCCTCTTCACTGTCCTACACAGCTAGCACGCTGGCAGTTACCGTCAACTTGGAAGCAGCCGCGCAGAAGGCAGTCGCCCTGCAACCGGCGAACAGCGCACATTCGCGGCTACACGCGAGCTGGCCGCACTCGGAGCTTTCGCGGCTCTTCTCTCGCTCTTTCCCGCAGAGCTCCGGCGATGCACAACTCGAACCGCGAAAGCCGCAATGAGCTTTGTGCAAGCTGCGCAGAAGAAACAAGGCACTAAACCGGCAAATGTCCAGCTAATCTCCAACGTGAAAAGGCTCAGCAAGGAAAGCTCTTGCTAACAGCCCAGAAGCATTGCGACGCTTCTCTGGATGATTTGCCCACCAACACTTCACATCAGCTCAAGCCGGCTGCCCGGAGGAAAAGAGGCTAGGAAAGATCGTAGCAGGCACGGTTGTTGCTGCACGAGAAGTGCCTGCTCCGGAGGCTTCTTGCGAGCAGCGCTAAAAGCACGCGAACATCGCGTTTCTGTGCTTTCCTGAACAGCTTGCGCTGGGACAGTTACAGCCGTGTTTTGCAAGCTGTCCGGGGTTCTGAGGCACTAAAAGTGCGGATGTGTGGCGACTGTCCAAGACGAGAACCGGCTGCTCTGAAAGCCCTTCCTGCTCGTCACGTACGCTTTCTAGCAGCTCTACGGACACACACGCGTCAGCCTCTTCACTGTCCTACACAGCTAGCACGCTGGCAGTTACCGTCAACTTGGAAGCAGCCGCGCAGAAGGCAGTCGCCCTGCAACCGGCGAACAGCGCACATTCGCGGCTACACGCGAGCTGGCCGCACTCGGAGCTTTCGCGGCTCTTCTCTCGCTCTTTCCCGCAGAGCTCCGGCGATGCACAACTCGAACCGCGAAAGCCGCAAAGAGCTTTGTGCAAGCTGCGCAGAAGAAACAAGGCACTAAACCGGCAAATGTCCAGCTAATCTCCAACGTGAAAAGGCTCAGCAAGGAAAGCTCTTGCTAACAGCCCAGAAGCATTGCGACGCTTCTCTGGATGATTTGCCCACCAACACTTCACATCAGCTCAAGCCGGCTGCCCGGAGGAAAAGAGGCTAGGAAAGATCGTAGCAGGCACGGTTGTTGCTGCACGAGAAGTGCCTGCTCCGGAGGCTTCTTGCGAGCAGCGCTAAAAGCACGCGAACATCGCGTTTCTGTGCTTTCCTGAACAGCTTGCGCTGGGACAGTTACAGCCGTGTTTTGCAAGCTGTCCGGGGTTCTGAGGCACTAAAAGTGCGGATGTGTGGCGACTGTCCAAGACGAGAACCGGCTGCTCTGAAAGCCCTTCCTGCTCGTCACGTACGCTTTCTAGCAGCTCTACGGACACACACGCGTCAGCCTCTTCACTGTCCTACACAGCTAGCACGCTGGCAGTTACCGTCAACTTGGAAGCAGCCGCGCAGAAGGCAGTCGCCCTGCAACCGGCGAACAGCGCACATTCGCGGCTACACGCGAGCTGGCCGCACTCGGAGCTTTCGCGGCTCTTCTCTCGCTCTTTCCCGCAGAGCTCCGGCGATGCACAACTCGAACCGCGAAAGCCGCAATGAGCTTTGTGCAAGCTGCGCAGAAGAAACAAGGCACTAAACCGGCAAATGTCCAGCTAATCTCCAACGTGAAAAGGGTCAGCAAGGAAAGCTCTTGCTAACAGCCCAGAAGCATTGCGACGCTTCTCTGGATGATTTGCCCACCAACACTTCACATCAGCTCAAGCCGGCTGCCCGGAGGAAAAGAGGCTAGGAAAGATCGTAGCAGGCACGGTTGTTGCTGCACGAGAAGTGCCTGCTCCGGAGGCTTCTTGCGAGCAGCGCTAAAAGCACGCGAACATCGCGTTTCTGTGCTTTCCTGAACAGCTTGCGCTGGGACAGTTACAGCCGTGTTTTGCAAGCTGTCCGGGGTTCTGAGGCACTAAAAGTGCGGATGTGTGGCGACTGTGCAAGACGAGAACCGGCTGCTCTGAAAGCCCTTCCTGCTCGTCACGTACGCTTTCTAGCAGCTCTACGGACACACACGCGTCAGCCTCTTCACTGTCCTACACAGCTAGCACGCTGGCAGTTACCGTCAACTTGGAAGCAGCCGCGCAGAAGGCAGTCGCCCTGCAACCGGCGAACAGCGCACATTCGCGGCTACACGCGAGCTGGCCGCACTCGGAGCTTTCGCGGCTCTTCTCTCGCTCTTTCCCGCAGAGCTCCGGCGATGCACAACTCGAACCGCGAAAGCCGCAATGAGCTTTGTGCAAGCTGCGCAGAAGAAACAAGGCACTAAACCGGCAAATGTCCAGCTAATCTCCAACGTGAAAAGGGTCAGCAAGGAAAGCTCTTGCTAACAGCCCAGAAGCATTGCGACGCTTCTCTGGATGATTTGCCCACCAACACTTCACATCAGCTCAAGCCGGCTGCCCGGAGGAAAAGAGGCTAGGAAAGATCGTAGCAGGCACGGTTGTTGCTGCACGAGAAGTGCCTGCTCCGGAGGCTTCTTGCGAGCAGCGCTAAAAGCACGCGAACATCGCGTTTCTGTGCTTTCCTGAACAGCTTGCGCTGGGACAGTTACAGCCGTGTTTTGCAAGCTGTCCGGGGTTCTGAGGCACTAAAAGTGCGGATGTGTGGCGACTGTCCAAGACGAGAACCGGCTGCTCTGAAAGCCCTTCCTGCTCGTCACGTACGCTTTCTAGCAGCTCTACGGACACACACGCGTCAGCCTCTTCACTGTCCTACACAGCTAGCACGCTGGCAGTTACCGTCAACTTGGAAGCAGCCGCGCAGAAGGCAGTCGCCCTGCAACCGGCGAACAGCGCACATTCGCGGCTACACGCGAGCTGGCCGCACTCGGAGCTTTCGCGGCTCTTCTCTCGCTCTTTCCCGCAGAGCTCCGGCGATGCACAACTCGAACCGCGAAAGCCGCAATGAGCTTTGTGCAAGCTGCGCAGAAGAAACAAGGCACTAAACCGGCAAATGTCCAGCTAATCTCCAACGTGAAAAGGGTCAGCAAGGAAAGCTCTTGCTAACAGCCCAGAAGCATTGCGACGCTTCTCTGGATGATTTGCCCACCAACACTTCACATCAGCTCAAGCCGGCTGCCCGGAGGAAAAGAGGCTAGGAAAGATCGTAGCAGGCACGGTTGTTGCTGCACGAGAAGTGCCTGCTCCGGAGGCTTCTTGCGAGCAGCGCTAAAAGCACGCGAACATCGCGTTTCTGTGCTTTCCTGAACAGCTTGCGCTGGGACAGTTACAGCCGTGTTTTGCAAGCTGTCCGGGGTTCTGAGGCACTAAAAGTGCGGATGTGTGGCGACTGTGCAAGACGAGAACCGGCTGCTCTGAAAGCCCTTCCTGCTCGTCACGTACGCTTTCTAGCAGCTCTACGGACACACACGCGTCAGCCTCTTCACTGTCCTACACAGCTAGCACGCTGGCAGTTACCGTCAACTTGGAAGCAGCCGCGCAGAAGGCACTCGCCCTGCAACCGGCGAACAGCGCACATTCGCGGCTACACGCGAGCTGGCCGCACTCGGAGCTTTCGCGGCTCTTCTCTCGCTCTTTCCCGCAGAGCTCCGGCGATGCACAACTCGAACCGCGAAAGCCGCAATGAGCTTTGTGCAAGCTGCGCAGAAGAAACAAGGCACTAAACCGGCAAATGTCCAGCTAATCTCCAACGTGAAAAGGCTCAGCAAGGAAAGCTCTTGCTAACAGCCCAGAAGCATTGCGACGCTTCTCTGGATGATTTGCCCACCAACACTTCACATCAGCTCAAGCCGGCTGCCCGGAGGAAAAGAGGCTAGGAAAGATCGTAGCAGGCACGGTTGTTGCTGCACGAGAAGTGCCTGCTCCGGAGGCTTCTTGCGAGCAGCGCTAAAAGCACGCGAACATCGCGTTTCTGTGCTTTCCTGAACAGCTTGCGCTGGGACAGTTACAGCCGTGTTTTGCAAGCTGTCCGGGGTTCTGAGGCACTAAAAGTGCGGATGTGTGGCGACTGTGCAAGACGAGAACCGGCTGCTCTGAAAGCCCTTCCTGCTCGTCACGTACGCTTTCTAGCAGCTCTACGGACACACACGCGTCAGCCTCTTCACTGTCCTACACAGCTAGCACGCTGGCAGTTACCGTCAACTTGGAAGCAGCCGCGCAGAAGGCAGTCGCCCTGCAACCGGCGAACAGCGCACATTCGCGGCTACACGCGAGCTGGCCGCACTCGGAGCTTTCGCGGCTCTTCTCTCGCTCTTTCCCGCAGAGCTCCGGCGATGCACAACTCGAACCGCGAAAGCCGCAATGAGCTTTGTGCAAGCTGCGCAGAAGAAACAAGGCACTAAACCGGCAAATGTCCAGCTAATCTCCAACGTGAAAAGGCTCAGCAAGGAAAGCTCTTGCTAACAGCCCAGAAGCATTGCGACGCTTCTCTGGATGATTTGCCCACCAACACTTCACATCAGCTCAAGCCGGCTGCCCGGAGGAAAAGAGGCTAGGAAAGATCGTAGCAGGCACGGTTGTTGCTGCACGAGAAGTGCCTGCTCCGGAGGCTTCTTGCGAGCAGCGCTAAAAGCACGCGAACATCGCGTTTCTGTGCTTTCCTGAACAGCTTGCGCTGGGACAGTTACAGCCGTGTTTTGCAAGCTGTCCGGGGTTCTGAGGCACTAAAAGTGCGGATGTGTGGCGACTGTGCAAGACGAGAACCGGCTGCTCTGAAAGCCCTTCCTGCTCGTCACGTACGCTTTCTAGCAGCTCTACGGACACACACGCGTCAGCCTCTTCACTGTCCTACACAGCTAGCACGCTGGCAGTTACCGTCAACTTGGAAGCAGCCGCGCAGAAGGCACTCGCCCTGCAACCGGCGAACAGCGCACATTCGCGGCTACACGCGAGCTGGCCGCACTCGGAGCTTTCGCGGCTCTTCTCTCGCTCTTTCCCGCAGAGCTCCGGCGATGCACAACTCGAACCGCGAAAGCCGCAATGAGCTTTGTGCAAGCTGCGCAGAAGAAACAAGGCACTAAACCGGCAAATGTCCAGCTAATCTCCAACGTGAAAAGGGTCAGCAAGGAAAGCTCTTGCTAACAGCCCAGAAGCATTGCGACGCTTCTCTGGATGATTTGCCCACCAACACTTCACATCAGCTCAAGCCGGCTGCCCGGAGGAAAAGAGGCTAGGAAAGATCGTAGCAGGCACGGTTGTTGCTGCACGAGAAGTGCCTGCTCCGGAGGCTTCTTGCGAGCAGCGCTAAAAGCACGCGAACATCGCGTTTCTGTGCTTTCCTGAACAGCTTGCGCTGGGACAGTTACAGCCGTGTTTTGCAAGCTGTCCGGGGTTCTGAGGCACTAAAAGTGCGGATGTGTGGCGACTGTGCAAGACGAGAACCGGCTGCTCTGAAAGCCCTTCCTGCTCGTCACGTACGCTTTCTAGCAGCTCTACGGACACACACGCGTCAGCCTCTTCACTGTCCTACACAGCTAGCACGCTGGCAGTTACCGTCAACTTGGAAGCAGCCGCGCAGAAGGCAGTCGCCCTGCAACCGGCGAACAGCGCACATTCGCGGCTACACGCGAGCTGGCCGCACTCGGAGCTTTCGCGGCTCTTCTCTCGCTCTTTCCCGCAGAGCTCCGGCGATGCACAACTCGAACCGCGAAAGCCGCAATGAGCTTTGTGCAAGCTGCGCAGAAGAAACAAGGCACTAAACCGGCAAATGTCCAGCTAATCTCCAACGTGAAAAGGCTCAGCAAGGAAAGCTCTTGCTAACAGCCCAGAAGCATTGCGACGCTTCTCTGGATGATTTGCCCACCAACACTTCACATCAGCTCAAGCCGGCTGCCCGGAGGAAAAGAGGCTAGGAAAGATCGTAGCAGGCACGGTTGTTGCTGCACGAGAAGTGCCTGCTCCGGAGGCTTCTTGCGAGCAGCGCTAAAAGCACGCGAACATCGCGTTTCTGTGCTTTCCTGAACAGCTTGCGCTGGGACAGTTACAGCGGTGTTTTGCAAGCTGTCCGGGGTTCTGAGGCACTAAAAGTGCGGATGTGTGGCGACTGTGCAAGACGAGAACCGGCTGCTCTGAAAGCCCTTCCTGCTCGTCACGTACGCTTTCTAGCAGCTCTACGGACACACACGCGTCAGCCTCTTCACTGTCCTACACAGCTAGCACGCTGGCAGTTACCGTCAACTTGGAAGCAGCCGCGCAGAAGGCACTCGCCCTGCAACCGGCGAACAGCGCACATTCGCGGCTACACGCGAGCTGGCCGCACTCGGAGCTTTCGCGGCTCTTCTCTCGCTCTTTCCCGCAGAGCTCCGGCGATGCACAACTCGAACCGCGAAAGCCGCAATGAGCTTTGTGCAAGCTGCGCAGAAGAAACAAGGCACTAAACCGGCAAATGTCCAGCTAATCTCCAACGTGAAAAGGGTCAGCAAGGAAAGCTCTTGCTAACAGCCCAGAAGCATTGCGACGCTTCTCTGGATGATTTGCCCACCAACACTTCACATCAGCTCAAGCCGGCTGCCCGGAGGAAAAGAGGCTAGGAAAGATCGTAGCAGGCACGGTTGTTGCTGCACGAGAAGTGCCTGCTCCGGAGGCTTCTTGCGAGCAGCGCTAAAAGCACGCGAACATCGCGTTTCTGTGCTTTCCTGAACAGCTTGCGCTGGGACAGTTACAGCCGTGTTTTGCAAGCTGTCCGGGGTTCTGAGGCACTAAAAGTGCGGATGTGTGGCGACTGTCCAAGACGAGAACCGGCTGCTCTGAAAGCCCTTCCTGCTCGTCACGTACGCTTTCTAGCAGCTCTACGGACACACACGCGTCAGCCTCTTCACTGTCCTACACAGCTAGCACGCTGGCAGTTACCGTCAACTTGGAAGCAGCCGCGCAGAAGGCAGTCGCCCTGCAACCGGCGAACAGCGCACATTCGCGGCTACACGCGAGCTGGCCGCACTCGGAGCTTTCGCGGCTCTTCTCTCGCTCTTTCCCGCAGAGCTCCGGCGATGCACAACTCGAACCGCGAAAGCCGCAAAGAGCTTTGTGCAAGCTGCGCAGAAGAAACAAGGCACTAAACCGGCAAATGTCCAGCTAATCTCCAACGTGAAAAGGGTCAGCAAGGAAAGCTCTTGCTAACAGCCCAGAAGCATTGCGACGCTTCTCTGGATGATTTGCCCACCAACACTTCACATCAGCTCAAGCCGGCTGCCCGGAGGAAAAGAGGCTAGGAAAGATCGTAGCAGGCACGGTTGTTGCTGCACGAGAAGTGCCTGCTCCGGAGGCTTCTTGCGAGCAGCGCTAAAAGCACGCGAACATCGCGTTTCTGTGCTTTCCTGAACAGCTTGCGCTGGGACAGTTACAGCCGTGTTTTGCAAGCTGTCCGGGGTTCTGAGGCACTAAAAGTGCGGATGTGTGGCGACTGTGCAAGACGAGAACCGGCTGCTCTGAAAGCCCTTCCTGCTCGTCACGTACGCTTTCTAGCAGCTCTACGGACACACACGCGTCAGCCTCTTCACTGTCCTACACAGCTAGCACGCTGGCAGTTACCGTCAACTTGGAAGCAGCCGCGCAGAAGGCACTCGCCCTGCAACCGGCGAACAGCGCACATTCGCGGCTACACGCGAGCTGGCCGCACTCGGAGCTTTCGCGGCTCTTCTCTCGCTCTTTCCCGCAGAGCTCCGGCGATGCACAACTCGAACCGCGAAAGCCGCAATGAGCTTTGTGCAAGCTGCGCAGAAGAAACAAGGCACTAAACCGGCAAATGTCCAGCTAATCTCCAACGTGAAAAGGCTCAGCAAGGAAAGCTCTTGCTAACAGCCCAGAAGCATTGCGACGCTTCTCTGGATGATTTGCCCACCAACACTTCACATCAGCTCAAGCCGGCTGCCCGGAGGAAAAGAGGCTAGGAAAGATCGTAGCAGGCACGGTTGTTGCTGCACGAGAAGTGCCTGCTCCGGAGGCTTCTTGCGAGCAGCGCTAAAAGCACGCGAACATCGCGTTTCTGTGCTTTCCTGAACAGCTTGCGCTGGGACAGTTACAGCCGTGTTTTGCAAGCTGTCCGGGGTTCTGAGGCACTAAAAGTGCGGATGTGTGGCGACTGTGCAAGACGAGAACCGGCTGCTCTGAAAGCCCTTCCTGCTCGTCACGTACGCTTTCTAGCAGCTCTACGGACACACACGCGTCAGCCTCTTCACTGTCCTACACAGCTAGCACGCTGGCAGTTACCGTCAACTTGGAAGCAGCCGCGCAGAAGGCAGTCGCCCTGCAACCGGCGAACAGCGCACATTCGCGGCTACACGCGAGCTGGCCGCACTCGGAGCTTTCGCGGCTCTTCTCTCGCTCTTTCCCGCAGAGCTCCGGCGATGCACAACTCGAACCGCGAAAGCCGCAATGAGCTTTGTGCAAGCTGCGCAGAAGAAACAAGGCACTAAACCGGCAAATGTCCAGCTAATCTCCAACGTGAAAAGGGTCAGCAAGGAAAGCTCTTGCTAACAGCCCAGAAGCATTGCGACGCTTCTCTGGATGATTTGCCCACCAACACTTCACATCAGCTCAAGCCGGCTGCCCGGAGGAAAAGAGGCTAGGAAAGATCGTAGCAGGCACGGTTGTTGCTGCACGAGAAGTGCCTGCTCCGGAGGCTTCTTGCGAGCAGCGCTAAAAGCACGCGAACATCGCGTTTCTGTGCTTTCCTGAACAGCTTGCGCTGGGACAGTTACAGCCGTGTTTTGCAAGCTGTCCGGGGTTCTGAGGCACTAAAAGTGCGGATGTGTGGCGACTGTGCAAGACGAGAACCGGCTGCTCTGAAAGCCCTTCCTGCTCGTCACGTACGCTTTCTAGCAGCTCTACGGACACACACGCGTCAGCCTCTTCACTGTCCTACACAGCTAGCACGCTGGCAGTTACCGTCAACTTGGAAGCAGCCGCGCAGAAGGCAGTCGCCCTGCAACCGGCGAACAGCGCACATTCGCGGCTACACGCGAGCTGGCCGCACTCGGAGCTTTCGCGGCTCTTCTCTCGCTCTTTCCCGCAGAGCTCCGGCGATGCACAACTCGAACCGCGAAAGCCGCAATGAGCTTTGTGCAAGCTGCGCAGAAGAAACAAGGCACTAAACCGGCAAATGTCCAGCTAATCTCCAACGTGAAAAGGGTCAGCAAGGAAAGCTCTTGCTAACAGCCCAGAAGCATTGCGACGCTTCTCTGGATGATTTGCCCACCAACACTTCACATCAGCTCAAGCCGGCTGCCCGGAGGAAAAGAGGCTAGGAAAGATCGTAGCAGGCACGGTTGTTGCTGCACGAGAAGTGCCTGCTCCGGAGGCTTCTTGCGAGCAGCGCTAAAAGCACGCGAACATCGCGTTTCTGTGCTTTCCTGAACAGCTTGCGCTGGGACAGTTACAGCCGTGTTTTGCAAGCTGTCCGGGGTTCTGAGGCACTAAAAGTGCGGATGTGTGGCGACTGTGCAAGACGAGAACCGGCTGCTCTGAAAGCCCTTCCTGCTCGTCACGTACGCTTTCTAGCAGCTCTACGGACACACACGCGTCAGCCTCTTCACTGTCCTACACAGCTAGCACGCTGGCAGTTACCGTCAACTTGGAAGCAGCCGCGCAGAAGGCACTCGCCCTGCAACCGGCGAACAGCGCACATTCGCGGCTACACGCGAGCTGGCCGCACTCGGAGCTTTCGCGGCTCTTCTCTCGCTCTTTCCCGCAGAGCTCCGGCGATGCACAACTCGAACCGCGAAAGCCGCAAAGAGCTTTGTGCAAGCTGCGCAGAAGAAACAAGGCACTAAACCGGCAAATGTCCAGCTAATCTCCAACGTGAAAAGGCTCAGCAAGGAAAGCTCTTGCTAACAGCCCAGAAGCATTGCGACGCTTCTCTGGATGATTTGCCCACCAACACTTCACATCAGCTCAAGCCGGCTGCCCGGAGGAAAAGAGGCTAGGAAAGATCGTAGCAGGCACGGTTGTTGCTGCACGAGAAGTGCCTGCTCCGGAGGCTTCTTGCGAGCAGCGCTAAAAGCACGCGAACATCGCGTTTCTGTGCTTTCCTGAACAGCTTGCGCTGGGACAGTTACAGCCGTGTTTTGCAAGCTGTCCGGGGTTCTGAGGCACTAAAAGTGCGGATGTGTGGCGACTGTGCAAGACGAGAACCGGCTGCTCTGAAAGCCCTTCCTGCTCGTCACGTACGCTTTCTAGCAGCTCTACGGACACACACGCGTCAGCCTCTTCACTGTCCTACACAGCTAGCACGCTGGCAGTTACCGTCAACTTGGAAGCAGCCGCGCAGAAGGCACTCGCCCTGCAACCGGCGAACAGCGCACATTCGCGGCTACACGCGAGCTGGCCGCACTCGGAGCTTTCGCGGCTCTTCTCTCGCTCTTTCCCGCAGAGCTCCGGCGATGCACAACTCGAACCGCGAAAGCCGCAATGAGCTTTGTGCAAGCTGCGCAGAAGAAACAAGGCACTAAACCGGCAAATGTCCAGCTAATCTCCAACGTGAAAAGGCTCAGCAAGGAAAGCTCTTGCTAACAGCCCAGAAGCATTGCGACGCTTCTCTGGATGATTTGCCCACCAACACTTCACATCAGCTCAAGCCGGCTGCCCGGAGGAAAAGAGGCTAGGAAAGATCGTAGCAGGCACGGTTGTTGCTGCACGAGAAGTGCCTGCTCCGGAGGCTTCTTGCGAGCAGCGCTAAAAGCACGCGAACATCGCGTTTCTGTGCTTTCCTGAACAGCTTGCGCTGGGACAGTTACAGCCGTGTTTTGCAAGCTGTCCGGGGTTCTGAGGCACTAAAAGTGCGGATGTGTGGCGACTGTGCAAGACGAGAACCGGCTGCTCTGAAAGCCCTTCCTGCTCGTCACGTACGCTTTCTAGCAGCTCTACGGACACACACGCGTCAGCCTCTTCACTGTCCTACACAGCTAGCACGCTGGCAGTTACCGTCAACTTGGAAGCAGCCGCGCAGAAGGCAGTCGCCCTGCAACCGGCGAACAGCGCACATTCGCGGCTACACGCGAGCTGGCCGCACTCGGAGCTTTCACGGCTCTTCTCTCGCTCTTTCCCGCAGAGCTCCGGCGATGCACAACTCGAACCGCGAAAGCCGCAATGAGCTTTGTGCAAGCTGCGCAGAAGAAACAAGGCACTAAACCGGCAAATGTCCAGCTAATCTCCAACGTGAAAAGGCTCAGCAAGGAAAGCTCTTGCTAACAGCCCAGAAGCATTGCGACGCTTCTCTGGATGATTTGCCCACCAACACTTCACATCAGCTCAAGCCGGCTGCCCGGAGGAAAAGAGGCTAGGAAAGATCGTAGCAGGCACGGTTGTTGCTGCACGAGAAGTGCCTGCTCCGGAGGCTTCTTGCGAGCAGCGCTAAAAGCACGCGAACATCGCGTTTCTGTGCTTTCCTGAACAGCTTGCGCTGGGACAGTTACAGCCGTGTTTTGCAAGCTGTCCGGGGTTCTGAGGCACTAAAAGTGCGGATGTGTGGCGACTGTGCAAGACGAGAACCGGCTGCTCTGAAAGCCCTTCCTGCTCGTCACGTACGCTTTCTAGCAGCTCTACGGACACACACGCGTCAGCCTCTTCACTGTCCTACACAGCTAGCACGCTGGCAGTTACCGTCAACTTGGAAGCAGCCGCGCAGAAGGCAGTCGCCCTGCAACCGGCGAACAGCGCACATTCGCGGCTACACGCGAGCTGGCCGCACTCGGAGCTTTCGCGGCTCTTCTCTCGCTCTTTCCCGCAGAGCTCCGGCGATGCACAACTCGAACCGCGAAAGCCGCAATGAGCTTTGTGCAAGCTGCGCAGAAGAAACAAGGCACTAAACCGGCAAATGTCCAGCTAATCTCCAACGTGAAAAGGGTCAGCAAGGAAAGCTCTTGCTAACAGCCCAGAAGCATTGCGACGCTTCTCTGGATGATTTGCCCACCAACACTTCACATCAGCTCAAGCCGGCTGCCCGGAGGAAAAGAGGCTAGGAAAGATCGTAGCAGGCACGGTTGTTGCTGCACGAGAAGTGCCTGCTCCGGAGGCTTCTTGCGAGCAGCGCTAAAAGCACGCGAACATCGCGTTTCTGTGCTTTCCTGAACAGCTTGCGCTGGGACAGTTACAGCCGTGTTTTGCAAGCTGTCCGGGGTTCTGAGGCACTAAAAGTGCGGATGTGTGGCGACTGTGCAAGACGAGAACCGGCTGCTCTGAAAGCCCTTCCTGCTCGTCACGTACGCTTTCTAGCAGCTCTACGGACACACACGCGTCAGCCTCTTCACTGTCCTACACAGCTAGCACGCTGGCAGTTACCGTCAACTTGGAAGCAGCCGCGCAGAAGGCAGTCGCCCTGCAACCGGCGAACAGCGCACATTCGCGGCTACACGCGAGCTGGCCGCACTCGGAGCTTTCGCGGCTCTTCTCTCGCTCTTTCCCGCAGAGCTCCGGCGATGCACAACTCGAACCGCGAAAGCCGCAAAGAGCTTTGTGCAAGCTGCGCAGAAGAAACAAGGCACTAAACCGGCAAATGTCCAGCTAATCTCCAACGTGAAAAGGGTCAGCAAGGAAAGCTCTTGCTAACAGCCCAGAAGCATTGCGACGCTTCTCTGGATGATTTGCCCACCAACACTTCACATCAGCTCAAGCCGGCTGCCCGGAGGAAAAGAGGCTAGGAAAGATCGTAGCAGGCACGGTTGTTGCTGCACGAGAAGTGCCTGCTCCGGAGGCTTCTTGCGAGCAGCGCTAAAAGCACGCGAACATCGCGTTTCTGTGCTTTCCTGAACAGCTTGCGCTGGGACAGTTACAGCCGTGTTTTGCAAGCTGTCCGGGGTTCTGAGGCACTAAAAGTGCGGATGTGTGGCGACTGTGCAAGACGAGAACCGGCTGCTCTGAAAGCCCTTCCTGCTCGTCACGTACGCTTTCTAGCAGCTCTACGGACACACACGCGTCAGCCTCTTCACTGTCCTACACAGCTAGCACGCTGGCAGTTACCGTCAACTTGGAAGCAGCCGCGCAGAAGGCACTCGCCCTGCAACCGGCGAACAGCGCACATTCGCGGCTACACGCGAGCTGGCCGCACTCGGAGCTTTCGCGGCTCTTCTCTCGCTCTTTCCCGCAGAGCTCCGGCGATGCACAACTCGAACCGCGAAAGCCGCAAAGAGCTTTGTGCAAGCTGCGCAGAAGAAACAAGGCACTAAACCGGCAAATGTCCAGCTAATCTCCAACGTGAAAAGGCTCAGCAAGGAAAGCTCTTGCTAACAGCCCAGAAGCATTGCGACGCTTCTCTGGATGATTTGCCCACCAACACTTCACATCAGCTCAAGCCGGCTGCCCGGAGGAAAAGAGGCTAGGAAAGATCGTAGCAGGCACGGTTGTTGCTGCACGAGAAGTGCCTGCTCCGGAGGCTTCTTGCGAGCAGCGCTAAAAGCACGCGAACATCGCGTTTCTGTGCTTTCCTGAACAGCTTGCGCTGGGACAGTTACAGCCGTGTTTTGCAAGCTGTCCGGGGTTCTGAGGCACTAAAAGTGCGGATGTGTGGCGACTGTGCAAGACGAGAACCGGCTGCTCTGAAAGCCCTTCCTGCTCGTCACGTACGCTTTCTAGCAGCTCTACGGACACACACGCGTCAGCCTCTTCACTGTCCTACACAGCTAGCACGCTGGCAGTTACCGTCAACTTGGAAGCAGCCGCGCAGAAGGCAGTCGCCCTGCAACCGGCGAACAGCGCACATTCGCGGCTACACGCGAGCTGGCCGCACTCGGAGCTTTCACGGCTCTTCTCTCGCTCTTTCCCGCAGAGCTCCGGCGATGCACAACTCGAACCGCGAAAGCCGCAATGAGCTTTGTGCAAGCTGCGCAGAAGAAACAAGGCACTAAACCGGCAAATGTCCAGCTAATCTCCAACGTGAAAAGGCTCAGCAAGGAAAGCTCTTGCTAACAGCCCAGAAGCATTGCGACGCTTCTCTGGATGATTTGCCCACCAACACTTCACATCAGCTCAAGCCGGCTGCCCGGAGGAAAAGAGGCTAGGAAAGATCGTAGCAGGCACGGTTGTTGCTGCACGAGAAGTGCCTGCTCCGGAGGCTTCTTGCGAGCAGCGCTAAAAGCACGCGAACATCGCGTTTCTGTGCTTTCCTGAACAGCTTGCGCTGGGACAGTTACAGCCGTGTTTTGCAAGCTGTCCGGGGTTCTGAGGCACTAAAAGTGCGGATGTGTGGCGACTGTGCAAGACGAGAACCGGCTGCTCTGAAAGCCCTTCCTGCTCGTCACGTACGCTTTCTAGCAGCTCTACGGACACACACGCGTCAGCCTCTTCACTGTCCTACACAGCTAGCACGCTGGCAGTTACCGTCAACTTGGAAGCAGCCGCGCAGAAGGCACTCGCCCTGCAACCGGCGAACAGCGCACATTCGCGGCTACACGCGAGCTGGCCGCACTCGGAGCTTTCGCGGCTCTTCTCTCGCTCTTTCCCGCAGAGCTCCGGCGATGCACAACTCGAACCGCGAAAGCCGCAATGAGCTTTGTGCAAGCTGCGCAGAAGAAACAAGGCACTAAACCGGCAAATGTCCAGCTAATCTCCAACGTGAAAAGGCTCAGCAAGGAAAGCTCTTGCTAACAGCCCAGAAGCATTGCGACGCTTCTCTGGATGATTTGCCCACCAACACTTCACATCAGCTCAAGCCGGCTGCCCGGAGGAAAAGAGGCTAGGAAAGATCGTAGCAGGCACGGTTGTTGCTGCACGAGAAGTGCCTGCTCCGGAGGCTTCTTGCGAGCAGCGCTAAAAGCACGCGAACATCGCGTTTCTGTGCTTTCCTGAACAGCTTGCGCTGGGACAGTTACAGCCGTGTTTTGCAAGCTGTCCGGGGTTCTGAGGCACTAAAAGTGCGGATGTGTGGCGACTGTCCAAGACGAGAACCGGCTGCTCTGAAAGCCCTTCCTGCTCGTCACGTACGCTTTCTAGCAGCTCTACGGACACACACGCGTCAGCCTCTTCACTGTCCTACACAGCTAGCACGCTGGCAGTTACCGTCAACTTGGAAGCAGCCGCGCAGAAGGCACTCGCCCTGCAACCGGCGAACAGCGCACATTCGCGGCTACACGCGAGCTGGCCGCACTCGGAGCTTTCGCGGCTCTTCTCTCGCTCTTTCGCGCAGAGCTCCGGCGATGCACAACTCGAACCGCGAAAGCCGCAATGAGCTTTGTGCAAGCTGCGCAGAAGAAACAAGGCACTAAACCGGCAAATGTCCAGCTAATCTCCCACGTGAAAAGGGTCAGCAAGGAAAGCTCTTGCTAACAGCCCAGAAGCATTGCGACGCTTCTCTGGATGATTTGCCCACCAACACTTCACATCAGCTCAAGCCGGCTGCCCGGAGGAAAAGAGGCTAGGAAAGATCGTAGCAGGCACGGTTGTTGCTGCACGAGAAGTGCCTGCTCCGGAGGCTTCTTGCGAGCAGCGCTAAAAGCACGCGAACATCGCGTTTCTGTGCTTTCCTGAACAGCTTGCGCTGGGACAGTTACAGCCGTGTTTTGCAAGCTGTCCGGGGTTCTGAGGCACTAAAAGTGCGGATGTGTGGCGACTGTCCAAGACGAGAACCGGCTGCTCTGAAAGCCCTTCCTGCTCTTCACGTACGCTTTCTAGCAGCTCTACGGACACACACGTGTCAGCCTCTTCACTGTCCTACACAGCTAGCACGCTGGCAGTTACCGTCAACTTGGAAGCAGCCGCGGAGAAGGAAGTCAGACAATTACTCCAACACCTGAAATGCCTGCTCTAAAAGTTCTTGCTGCTCCTCACCGACTCTTCCCACCACATCTACAGGCTCAGAAACATTGAGTCTCTGGGCTTTCCTCCACCAGCAGGACTCTGACACTTACCATCACCTAGAGCTGCTGCACAGTGAGAAATAAATCTTAAAAATCACGAACTCAGACGATTGCTTTAACACCAAAGGTGCCACCTCTGAAAATTTACTGGTGTACATGGTGGCAAAAGTCAGAGTCCTGATTGTCTAGGAAAGAACGGAGCCCCAGTGTTGCTGGGCTTGTAGATGCGGTGGCAAGAGCCACTGAGGGGTTTTCAGAGCTGGCACTTCTGGTGTGGGATCTATCATCCAACGTTCATGATATATAAGAGTGTTTTCACTGGGCGGCCATAAGTACACCGTGGTAAACGTTGGAGTGCTGGTGTTCTAGGAAATCTCGCAGTCCCAATATTTGTGAGCCTGTAGATGCGGTGGCAAGAGCCGGGCGGGAGAAGCAAGAGCTTTCAGAAATGTCACTTCTGGTGTGGGAGCAGTCTTCTGACGTTTGTGATTTTTAAGATTTTTTTCAAAAGGGACTGCTGAGTTGAGGTGATGGTAGACGTCGGAGTCCTGGTGTCCCAGGAAATGCCAGATCCCCAATGTTTGTGAGCCTGTAGATGTGGTGCCTAGAGCTGGTGAGAAGCAGCAAGACATTCCAGAGCTGACACTTCTGGTGTGGGAGCAGCTGTCTGACATTCACCATTTTTAAGCTGTGGTTTAACACTAGGCGGACAGCTCGAGCTGGTGTTAAACGTCGGAGTCCTGGTGGTCTAGGAAATCCCGGAGCCCCAATGTTTCCTGGCCTGTAGATTTTTTTTACGCCTGTAGATCTTTACCACCCTGTCCTGGTGGTCTAGGAAAGCCCGGAGCCCCAGAGTTTGGAGCCTGTATGTGTGGTAGCAAGAGCCGGTGAGGAGCAGCAAGGGTATTCAGAGCTGGTCACCATGTAACAAAAGGTTCAGGATTTTTAAGATTTTTTCCCACTGAGCAGTAGGGACTGTTTCTCACTCCTTACAAATGAGTCCTTCGTCAGGAAAAGAAAAAAAAAACAGACTTCCTCTTCCATTAATTGTTTCTCTAAGCTATATGGGTACATGACTATGTTTTATAACTGTATTCTTGTCTGGTTCTGGCTAGGATAGAGTTAATATTTACCTGAGCTGGGTGGAGTACTGAAGCTGGTAGCCCCTATGGCTGGGATAGTTAACTAATCAGCTAACTGCTGGGGCTCAGTATGTAAGTGAGGAGGGTGGTGAAAGGAGCCTCCTGCTACGTGGAAGAAACTAGGTGTGGAGATTTGTTGTAAGCCATTATACTATATTTGTATTGCATCACTGTTTTGTTTTCTTCTGTCATTACTGTTAAATTTACTTTTTGTTCAATCTCAACCCACGGGTTTGGTTTTTTCCTGGTTTTCTTTTGTTTACCAAATCTCCCCCTGTTCTCTTGGAGGGTGGGGGGGGAGTGAGAGAGAGACTGCGTAGTCTGGTCCCGATCGGGGCTGAACTACAACAATTCTTTAAGAGCATACATATATAGTTGTGATTAACTTATTGTCCCCTATATCAATCCCCCCTTTTAATCACACTAAGTAAATTCTTTTACTTAAACAGTTTCCCTGAATGATATGAAGCATCATACATGGTTTTGTTTAGTGACGGGGGGGCCTAAGGTGGTAGCTTCTGTAGGAAACTGCTAGAAGTCGCTCCCCTTTGTTCAGTGGACTCGGCCGGGCCTAGAGCGGACCCGCTGCTGGCCAAGGCCAAGCCAATTGGTAGCAGAATGTCCCCTGATAACGCCTCTGCGATAACGTATTTAAATAGGGGAAAACAGAAAAAAAAAAAAAAGGGAGAGATGTGAAGCAGCTGAGCGGGGGGCAGAGGCACAGAGAGGGAGGCGCAGGCCTTATGGGCCTTGCAGGCCTCACCCTCTGGCCTCTCGCCAAGCCGCTGACTGGGCCCGAATTGGTCCGGCCCGGCTGCAGGAAGTGGAGAGGAGAGGAGAAGTGAATAAGATGTAAAAAGGATCCTGAGAGACATCTACCAGCCTGTTGTGAGGAACGGCTGCAGATGCCCAGGTCAGTTCAGAAGGAGTGGGAGGAGTAATGTGGCTCCTGGCCAAGATTCCCCTGCAGCCTGTGGTGACGACCATGGTGGAGCAGGTTGTCCCCCTGCAGCCCATGGAGGTCCACGGAGGGGCAGAGATCCACTTGGAGCCCGTGAAGGATCCCGTACTGGGGGAGGTGGATGCCTGAAGGCAGCTGTGGCCCATGGAGGGCCCGCTGGGACAGCTGTTCTGGAGAGACTGCACCCCGTGGAAGAGATGACCCATGCCGGAGCAGTTTCAGGAAGGACTGTGGCGTACGGGTGGGACCCCACAACAGAGCAGGGGAGGAATGCGAGTTCTTCCCCCAACCATGAAGCAGCAGTGTAAAACAACGCGTGATGAACTGACCGCAATCCCCATTCCCTCTTCCCCCTCCTGTGCCACTCGGGGGGGGGAAGGTAGTAGAGATAATGTTAAGCTTGGGAAGAGGGAGGGGTGGAGGGAGGTTATCTTGTTCTCTGTCTCATTATCTTGCTGTTTGTAGTAATAAATGAATAGTTTTCCCCAAGAGGAGTCTGTTTTGCCCGTGACGGTAAATTTAAGGATTTCTCCCTGTCCTTATCTCAAACCTCGAGCCGTTTTTCCTTACATTATCTCCCCCTGTTCTCTCGGAGGGTGGGAGGAGTGAGAGAGAGACTGCGTAGTCTGGTCCTGATCGGGGCTGAACTACGACAGTGTTACTTTCTTAAACATTCTCCAAACCCATAGGTACAGCACAATAGTTAATATTAATAAAACTCCTAAGCTAATCAATAAGATCACAACGGGGCGCACCATAGTATTAAGGATCCCTGTTGCCTCTGTCCCAGCCCCACTCATGCCCTGAGTACATTTCCATTTTGTGCATAACCACAGTGGCCAAGTTTAAGCCCGACCGTTTAAAAGGTGGTCCCATGCTTCCTGTAAACCCAAGGGAGGCGTGAGACCACGGCCATTTGGTGTCCTTTTGATTACAAGTTGGTGGTAAGATGCAGGAAAATATTGTAAGCCCAATCACAATTCCAATTAAACAATTGGTCATTTTAGGATTTAGTTGGTCTAGTGGATTAGTACAGCTACTTCTGTAGATAATGTACTGCCTTTGGTGACCTGCTAAAATGGGTTTTATATTTCCTATAATAAAATGACAAATAAGATATAAACTGCACCGATGACAGATTTGGGCGAGATTAGTTACTGGCCGGTCCCGGTTTCTTTGTCCGGTATCGTTTGCTGTGGTGTCCCTCCGGTTCACTACTGCTTTTGGCTCACTTACTTGTTACCCACATTGTTCCCGCCCTTATCCGTTCGAACGAGTTTAAGTCTCAAGTCTTCGTTGTTGTCTGGAGTTACTTTCCACAAGGTTGCAGAGGCTCTCTTGATCCGAGTATGGTGTATCCAGGAGTTCTGTCCCTTTACCTTAATTGCCGTGTAGGTGGTGAGGAGGACTTGAAAAGGTCCGGCCCACTGTGGTTCCAGAGTTTTTTCTGTAAGAGATTTAACATATACATAGTCCCCTGGTTGTATATCGTGAACAGGCCCATCCAGACCCCTACGACGTGTTCCCATTGCATGTTTTTCAATTCTTTTTAATTGTTTGTTTAGTGCCACCATATAGGAGGTCATTATTTCTTCACCAATTTGTGAAGACGTTCCCTTTTGTACCCCATAGGGTCGTCCATATAGAATTTCGAATGGACTAAGCCCTTCTCTTGCTCTTGGTCTGGTTCGTATTCGTATAAGAGCTAATGGTAAAGTTAGATTAGTTTCCTGACCCAACTTGACAATCTGTTGTTTGATTGGGTGATTCATTTTCTCCACCTGGCCACTTGATTGTGGTCGGTAAGAGGTATGTAATTGCCACTCTATCCCTAGATGGTGGCTAATTGCTTGTACTATTCTGGACACAAAATGTGGTCCTCTATCCGATGACATTACTGCTGCGACTCCAAACCTAGGTACTATTTCCTGGAGCAGTATTTTGGTTACTTCCCAGGCTTTAGCAGTTCCGCACGGGAAAGCTTCTGGCCAGCCTGAAAAGGTATCCGTAAGTACTAATAAGTATCGATACCCCCCTTTTCTAGGGAGTTCTGAGAAATCAATCTGCCAACGTTGTCCCGGACCATTCCCCTTTCCGATTTTTTCAAGTTTCGGCTCTTTTACAACTTTAGGATTAGTCTGGAGACAAAGATCACATTGTTGAGTTACTTGTCTAACGGTAGTGGCTAAGTTTCGCGCTATTATGTTCCTGATGAGATCTTTATATAGGGCTTCTGCCCCCGCCTCCCCCCAGTGTCTTTTTCTATGTTCTTCTCGGACTACTGACCATATCATGTAGGAGGGAATTACTACCCTCCCGTGTGAGGGGTAGTAATTGGCCCACCCTTCCTCATTATATGACCCCTTTAGATCATTAATAAGTTTGCCGACTTCCTTTGTGTATTCTGGTTTACCTTCTAGAAATACCTGTCCATCAGGTATTAGCGCACCCTCTACCTTGATTGTTTCTCTAGCTGCTTGTTTTGCTTCCCTATCTGCCAGCTCATTTCCTCTTTCCAATTCTGTGCTCACTTTCTGGTGTGCTTTAATATGCATAATTGCCACCTTTTTGGGAAGCTGGACTGCATTCAGGATTTTCAAAATCCCTTCTGCGTGTTTGATGGTTTTTCCATGAGAATTTAACAGTCCTCTTTCCTTCCATATTGCTCCATGGGCATGTACCACCCCAAAGGCATATTTAGGGTCAGTCCAAATGTTTACAGTCCTTCCCTGGGCTCTCTCCAGGGCTCAGGTAAGGGCTATGATCTCGGCCTTTTGGGTTGAGACATCGGCTGATAGTGGCCTGGACTCTATCACCTTTTCAAAAGTGGTAACAGCATATCCGGAATGTCGCCTTCCATTTAACATATAGCTGCTTCCATCGGTGAACCAATGTTCGGCTCCATCGACAGGGACATCTTTAAGATCCGTTCGACTAGAATACATGGTTTCAATTGTTTCCAAGCAGTCATGACTCACCGGCTCCCCGATGTTCCCATCAAGGAATGAGGCCGGATTGATGATGTTTGTGGTCACGATTTCAACATCATCCTGTTCAACCATTATAGCTTGATATTTCAGGAACCTTTGTGGGGAAAGCCAATGCCCTCCTTTTGCTTCAAGGACCGCAGATACAGTCTGGGAAACTAGGACAGTCATTTTCTGGCCTAGAGTGAACTTTCAGGCTTCTTGAATGTTTAGAATGACAGCTGCTACTGCTCTCAGACAGCTGGGCCACTGTCGCAGTTCAGCCCCGATCGGGACCAGACTACACAGTCTCTCTCTCGCTCCCCCCACCCTCCGAGAGAATAGGAGGAGATGATATAAGAAAAACGGCTCGAGGTTTGAGATAAGGACGGGAAGAAATTTGTAAAGTTACCGTTACAGGCAAAACAGACTCGACTTGGGGAAAAACACTCATTTATTTCTAAAACTAGCAGGAGAATGAGACAGGGAACAAGATAACCTCCCCCCACCCCTCCCTCTTCCCGGGCTTAACATTATCTCTACTACCTTCCCCTCCCGAGCGGCATGGAGGGGGGGGTCGGGGGCGGGGGGGGGGGAATGGGGGTCGCAGTCAGTTCATCACGCGTTGTTTTACGCCTCTGTGTCATCGTTGGGGGAAGAACTCCTTGCATTCCTCCTCTGCTCCAGCGTGGGGTCCCTCCCATGTCCACAGTCCTCCGTGAAACTGCTCCGGCGTGGGTCATCTCTTCCACGGGGTGCAGTCCTGCGAGCGACGGAGGAACGTACGACAAAAGACTCAATATGAGTAATAAGCGTAGTTCGATTTATTAGTCCCGGGTGCACATATTTATATTGCTAAGATAAAATATGCCTACTAGTCATTGCGTGATTGGCTTAAGCTCTAATAGTTACATTTGCATATCCTTCCTACTTGCAGTTAGCTAATCTGGAAAGTCCCGTTAACCTGAAAGTCCCGTACTTTTCATGTTTTCACTTTCTCAGAGTTGTTTACGATCTTCTTCAAGGTTGCTTCGTTTACTTTCTCACAGGAAGCTTCATTACTTTCTCACAGGCGGCCTCATTATTTTCTCACAGGTGGCTTCAGTACTTTCTTACAGGCGGCTTCATTACTTTCTCACAAGCGGCTTCAGTGATGTCCTTGAGGCCTGCTGCTCACAAACATAACAATTCCATTCGGTCTGGATTGTTCACTAAGTGTCCCTGATACTCCAGGTATCCAACAAATCCCCCTTTTTGTTTTGAACAATCCAGACCCACTTATGCGCTAATAACAAAAAATCAATGGCTGCTAGATTCTGCAAAAATATCATGACGCATACTATCCATGTCTTCTAATAATCCTGATAACATGCTAGAGGTTAAATTCATTTGCTTTTGTGCCCAACAAGCTAATTTATTTAAGTTAGCTAAAGCTTTTGCAGTTGCTGCCCAAGGAACAAATAAAGATAATGCTATCCGCTCAGCTGTACCCAACAGGGTTAAATTGCCGTCACAATGGGGAGTCAATACTTTTAGCGATCTTCTTGCTCGAGTGTGATTCCGTAATGTTCTCATAGGTGGAGCAAACATTATCAATTTTCCAAAATAACATGGTCCTCCTATGGCTCTTTTTGGTACTCCTGACCTTATTTTACTACAATATCAACTAGGTTCATGTAGGCCTCTACTGAATCTCCCTTTTCTTCTTTTTTTTTTTTTTTTTTTTTTTTTTTATGAGCCAGATTGTCTGTATTGAGTTGTTAATCATTTTTTGCAAGCATGGTATGTTATGCCTAGTATGATGCCTAGTATCATAATTCCGATTTTAACCAAGGACAGCAACCACCCAGTTATGCCACACACAAGCTTAGTTAATAAAATTACTGATCACATGTTTATGCATATTCATGATTACAAAGCAAAGCTAAGTTTCAGTACCTTCTAGTAATTTTCTACTATAACATTTTTCTACTATTATGGATATAACAACTCCAGTAACTTTCTTATCTACAAGAGCAATGACTAGTTTTCTGCAGGCCTCTGTTGAAACAAGCCATAAATTCTGCTAACAATGTTTTGTATCTTAAAGCTTCCCTTCTCATTCCATGGCTTTCTTCCTGAGAGCATGATTGCATTCCTCCCCCAAGGTCGGTGTGCTTTCACTGATACCATACTGGCTCAGCGAAATACCACATCTCCCCCTTCTTTGTTTAGGAGAAGAGGCTTGTTTCAACGCTTTATCTATTAAAGTTTGCACACATTTTAAGACACAGAATTATAGATCAAAATACATATATAAAAGGAATGAATAAGCATCCTACAGCTATTAGTAACAAGCTTATATCAAGTCACCAAAAGATGTCTGAATATATCAAAACCATCACTTTGTTGCTGGTTTTGTACTCCTTTTTGCAAGTTTTGAATACTTTTGTGAATAGATTCCGAATGATCAGACAGATTCATGCAGCAAAGCCCATCAAAATCCTGACAACCATGATTTTGTGCTAATAATAAAAAAAATCTATTGCTGATCTATTCTGTTACTAACCCAACTATGCCAAAGACACCGCTGAGCAAGAGGATGTTTATCAGCCGGGTCAGAGCAGAGAAGGGAGGCAGGCGCAGCACCTTCAGGGCGTCCCCTGTTGTAAATAAAGTGTGCTCTGGGTCTGTCCTCTCCCCTTCGCTCCGAGCCACCTCTGTTTATACCCTCAGCAGATTCAGTGAAAGAGTCCTGACTAGGTGTTGCTGCATGCGTGGCCAGCGCATACAACAAGGCCTGACTAGACGTTGCTGCATGCGTGGCCAGCGCATGCAACAAGGCCCGTCAAATATGTGCTCTGCGGGCTAACAGCGGTTCTGTTTTGTAAAGTAGCATAGTATATAGAATCTACATCAGTTAACAGCGTTGATAGTGCCGATACAGTTGTATTTATTTGCTTAGCAAGCCAACAGTCCAATTTATTTAGCATAGTTAATGCCTAGGCACTTGCCACACCAGGTGTAAAGACTGAAGCAGCAATAATTTTACTTAGTTTCCAAAACTCTGTATTATCTTGGCAACCAGATTCAATGCTATGTATGCTTCGTTTAGGTCTTTTATGCTGTCTGGATTTTGATATGTGCTCGCATGATTACGTCATGCTGTGTCGTTGCAATGTATAGATCTTAAAGCATTTACAATCATTACCCCTCTAGAAACATTAGCTCTTGAATAGTTAAAAAGAAATAGAAGTCCATCTTTACTGATCCCAAAAAGTTCCATCTTTTGTAGTTTTAGCACTCAGCACTTGTGGTTGCTGCTGTTTTACACAGAGTTGCCGTCCTACCGGTATCTGGCAGGTCAACCAAACATGTTCTGAAATACCCGCAGATGATACAGACAAGGATCCACTTGTTTACTGCTCCTGTAAAGACATAAGCGTATCCCTTCCCCCATGTTATAAGAGGGAACGGTCCTTCCACTTATACAAAGCTCGACTCAGACAGGAGTATCTGTTAACCATGTCAGGGGCGGGGGGGTGGGGGCGCCTGGCGGCGGCTGTGGCCCAGACATATAAGAGGAAAGAAAACTAAAACCTGAGGTTTAAGACAAGAATAGGGAGGGATCCTTAAAGCCACCGCTACAAGCAAAACAGACCATCACTAAAACCAAAGCAGGATAAGGAAAAAGGGAGCAAGACAACCTCCCCCCACCCCTCCCTCTTCCCAGGCTTAACACCATCTCCACCTCCCTCCCCTGCCCCCTTAGCGGGACAGGGATGGGGGGCGGGGGGGGGGAAAGAGGGAATGGGGGTTACAGACAGTTAATCACGCGCCGCTTTATTGATATCAACGGTTTAACGGCTGCACCTACAGCAGCAGCCATGACTGTAGCCTTTTCTTGTTCTAACATTCGCTCAGCAGCTTCCAGCAGTTGCCCTGTACTAGATCCTTTTGGCAGCACACTGAGGGCTCTCTTAGTTTTTTGGGTTTGTTTTTTGTTTTTTGTTTTTTTTTGATTAGCATTATTAAAGGCAAGCATATCTAAGAACTTTGCTTTCATGTCATCATCCAGATCAGGGTGAGCCATAATTGCAGTGTGCAACCGATCAATAAATTTCCCATATGGTTCTGTGGGACCTTGTCTTCTTGATGTAAAGGCAGGTCCAGACTTTTCATCGTGCACCCTAGCAAGCGCTCTATAAGCCAAATCTTGGCCCAGTTGTAACACTTCGGTAGCAAATTGCGCTTGCCAATCAGATCGTGTGTAGTGTCCCGCTCCCATCAGCATTTGAGTTTGCACCCCGAATAATGGATCACCCTGTTGTCGAGGCGTTGCAGCTGCCCTATCACAAGCAGCCTGCCAGTACTGAAAGAACTGCAGCTGCTGCGACCTGGACAATCATTCTAATATCATAAGGAGCTAACAACTGTGATGAAAAAATATGCTGCAACACAGATTGAGCATATGATGATTTTAGCCCATACTGAGTAACTGCACTTTTAGCTTCCTTCAATATTTTCCAGTCTAATGCTTTCCACACACTTTTCCCAGTATTATCAGTCACAACTGGAAATGCCATAGGAAAAGGCTCTCCTTCTATCAAAGCATCTCGAATCACCTCTTTCCACTGCACTATCGGATTCAAAACCCCGGCCCCTCCCGCCGGCGTCCCTTGCAAAGGTGCAAAAAGACTGATCTCACCCGATGCTCCGTTCGGAATGAATAGGTTGGATGCTGACAGGTCTCGATGCGGCACAGGCGAAGGAGTTGACAAGTTTCCCAGTGACACTTCTAGGCGAATCTCTAGGGCTTCCAGTCTTTTTAGCGTCTCTTCCAGCTGTGCGTCCTTGGAGCCAGATGAATGTTCATCCCCCTCCTCCTCACGCCGTGGTGGCAGGGAAGAAGGTGGTAACGGGGGATAAACCAGAGCTGTTGGTGCCGGCGAAAAGGCTCGTGACTCTGAGTCTGCACTGGCGCAGCGTGGCGGGGTGCCTGGCGGTGGTACGTCTGATGGTGGTGAAAAGCCTTTGGCAGTTTTTCCCTCTGGTGCCCGCATATCTATAGTTATAGGGGCTGTGGCTGCAGTTCCTGGAGTCCTTGCTGGGGCTCGAACCCCCCCACCCTCAGCACGAGCCGGGGCGGCGGCAGGGGCTCGTTAAACCCGAGAACAGCATGCTGGTAGTGGAGGTGGACCCGTCGGCTGGAGTTAAGGCCGCAAAAGCAGATGCAGCAACTGAACGCTCGGCTTTCATGCTTATCAATGTTTCGTTCATTAGCTTCCACACGGTGGAGATCCCTTACTTATTTCATCCCACAGCTTTTTTCCTATCTTTTCCTGTGTCGGGAGTTCAAAAGGATCATCAACTGTGGGGATTAATTCCCTTTTCTTTGCCCACTGCAGCAAAGCTTCTAGGACGGCCGAGTCATAACTCAGTCCTCTCATAGAGAGCATAATAATTCTAGGGCTACCTCCTTTTCCATTATTGCCGGCAGTTTCACAATTGGTGCTCCCTGATTAAGGCACCCCTTTTACTCCCTGATTAAGTACTCACTATTGGTGCTCCCTGATTAAGGCACCCCTTTTTTGCAGCTTGTCCTGTAGCCCTGGCAGACGGCGAACCCCTGTTTCAACGGTTCAGGCTCCGGATCGTCGCATCTGAAGGACAAATGCGTAGTCGATCTTGCCCCCCGGTCGCTGCTCCCGGTGCTTCTCTGCCTCCGCCACTCCGATAGCAGTGTCTTCTAGTAGTCCCTGTTCGGGCGCCATTTGCGAGCGACGGAGGAACGTACGACAAAAGACTCAATATGAGTAATAAGCGTAGTTCGATTTATTAGTCCCGGGTGCACATATTTATATTGCTAAGATAAAATATGCCTACTAGTCATTGCGTGATTGGCTTAAGCTCTAATAGTTACATTTGCATATCCTTCCTACTTGCAGTTAGCTAATCTGGAAAGTCCCGTTAACCTGAAAGTCCCGTACTTTTCATGTTTTCACTTTCTCAGAGTTGTTTACGATCTTCTTCAAGGTTGCTTCGTTTACTTTCTCACAGGAAGCTTCATTACTTTCTCACAGGCGGCCTCATTATTTTCTCACAGGTGGCTTCAGTACTTTCTTACAGGCGGCTTCATTACTTTCTCACAAGCGGCTTCAGTGATGTCCTTGAGGCCTGCTGCTCACAAACATAACAATTCCATTCGGTCTGGATTGTTCACTAAGTGTCCCTGATACTCCAGGTATCCAACACAGTCCCTCTAGAACAGCTGTCCCAGCGGGCCCTCCACGGGGCACAGCCTCCTTCAGGCCTCCACCTGCTCCGGCGTGGGGTCCTCCACGGGCTGCAGGTGGATCTCTGCCCCTCCGTGGACCTCCATGGGCTGCAGGGGGACAACCTGCTCCACCATGGTCGTCACCACGAGTTGCAGAGGAATCTTGGCCAGGAGCCGCATTACTCCTCCCCCTCCTCCTTCACTGACCTTGGCGTCTGCAGCCGTTCCTCAGAACAGGCTGGCAGACGCCTCTCAGGATCCTTTTTACATCTTATTCACTTCAACTGCTCCTCTCCACTTCTTGCAGCCAGGCCGGGCCGAGTTGGGCCCAGTCGGCTGCCCGGCGGGAGGCCAGAGGGTGAGGCCTGCAAGGCCCACAAGGCTCGCGCTTCCCCCTCTCTGCCCCCCGCTCAGCTGCTTCACATCTCTCCCTTTTTTTTTTTTTTTCTGTTTTCCCCTATTTAAATACATTATCGCAGAGGCGTTATCACGGGACATTCTGCTACCAATTGGCTCGGCCTTGGCCAGCAGTGGGTCCGCCCTAGGCCCAGCCAATTCCACTGAACAAAGGGGAGCGACTTCTAGCAGTTTCCTACAGAAGCTACCACCTTAGCACCCCCCCACTAACAAAACCAGAACAGCCACCCTTTCGCAGCGGCATCCAGCTGTTTGGAGAAGTATGCTACCGCCCGTCTGTATGGTCCCAAATCTTGTGCCAATATTCCTAGTGCCATTCCTTGTTTTTCGTGGGAAAATAGAAAAAATGGCTTACTCACATCAGGAAGTCCCAATGCTGATGCCGACATCAGGGCTTTCTTCAGCTGATGGAAGGCTCGGTCTGACTCAGCATCCCACTGGAGATCCTTTTGGTTAGCTGCTATCAGGGAATAGAGTGGCTTAAACAGGCAGACCATAATCACATATCCAAAGTTGGCACCACCCTGTCATTCCTAAGAATGTCCGCAGTTCCTTTATTGTTTGTGGTCGGGGGGTTTGCCATATGGCCTCTTTCCGGGCTTGTCCTAGGATCCGTTGTCCGGCACTGATCTCGTACCCCAGGTACGTGACCTGGGGTTGTAACAACGCCTGTGCCTTTTTCTTAGAAACCCGATATCCCTGTAGTCCCAGGAAATTTCACAGACTCACGGTCCAAATGACACAGGATTCTTTGGTTCTGGTTGCAATAAGAAGGTCGTCTACATACTGTAACACCTTCCCTTCTTCTGATGGTGGTTCCCATGATTCCAAGTCCTTTGCTAGCTGATTCCCAAAAATTGTGGGGCTATTTTTAAAACCCTGCGGCAACACCGTGCATGTGAGCCGGGTCTTTCGACCACTTTTGGGATTTTCCCATTCAAAAGCAAAAATTTTCTGGCTGGCTTCATGGAGAGGGAGGCAAAAGAAAGCATCTTTTAAATCTAGGACCGTAAACCAAGCTAAACCAGGTTTTAGCATGGTTAATAGGGTATAGGGGTTAGCTACCACAGGTCCTCTGTTATTTTGTTGATGGCTCTTAAGTCTTGAACTATCCTATAGGACCCATCAGGTTTCTTAACTGGAAGTACAGGTGTATTGAATTCTGACTCACATTCTTTTAGTAGTCTTAGTTCTATGAACCGCTCTATGACAGGACAAATTCCTTCCCTAGCTTCCCTTTTCAGTGGGCAAAATGTGGGATCTTGGTGTGAAATGGGGGGATTTGGGGCAAAATGTGGGAATTTTGGTGTGAAATGGGGGAATTTGGGGCAAAATGTGGGATTTTGGGGCAAAAATGGGGGATTTGGGGCAAAAAAGCGGGATTTGGGGCAAAAATGCAGAAATTTGGGCGAAAAATGGGGGATTTTGGGGGCAAAATGTGGGATTTTGGTGTGAAATGTGGGAGTTTTGGGCAAAAATGCGGCATTTGGGGGCGAAACGGGGGAATTTGGGGGGAAATCACGGGATTTTGGGGCAAGAATGTGGGATTTTGGTGCGAAATGGGGGAATTTGGGGCAAGAATGGGGGATTTTGGTGTGAAATGGGGGAATTTGGGGCAAAATGTGGGATTTTGGTGAAAAATGGGGGAATTTGGGGCAAAAAAGCGGGATTTGGGGCAAAAATGCAGGAATTTGGGCGAAAAATGGGGGATTTTGGGGGCAAAATGTGGGATTTTGGTGTGAAATGTGGGAGTTTTGGGCAAAAATGCGGCATTTGGGGGCGAAACGGGGGAATTTGGGGGGAAATCGCGGGATTTTGGGGCAACAATGTGGGATTTTGGTGCGAAATGGGGGAATTTGGGGCAAAAATGTGGGATTTTGGGGGCAAAATGGGGGAATTTGGGGGGAAATTGCGGGATTTTGGGGGCAAAATGTGGGATTTTGGTGTGAAATGGGGGGATTTGGGGCAAAATGTGGGAATTTTGGTGCAAAATGGGGGAATTTGGGGCAAAAAAGCGGGATTTGGGGCTAAAATGCGGGAATTTGGGGCAAAAATGGGGGATTTTGGGGGCAAAATGTGCGATTTTGGTGTAAAATGTGGGAATTTTGGGCAAAAATGCAGCATTTGGGGGCAAAACGGGGGAATTTGGGGGGAAATCACGGGATTTTGGGGCAACAATGTGGGATTTTGGTGCGAAATGCGGGAATTTGGGGCAAAATGTGGGAATTATGGTGGAAAATGGGGGAATTTGGGGCAAAAATGCAGGATTTGGGGGGCAAAATGGGGGAATATGGGGAAATCACAGCATTTTGGGAGCAAAATGTGGGATTTTGATGCGAAATGTGGGAATTTTGGGCAAAAATGCGGCATTTGGGGGCAAAACGGGGGAATTTGGGGGGAAATCGCGGGATTTTGGGGCAACAATGTGGGATTTTGGTGCGAAATGGGGGAATTTGGGGCAAAATGTGGGAATTTTGGTGCGAAATGGGGGAATTTGGGGCAAGAATGGGGGATTTGGGGGGCAAAATGGGGGAATTTGGGGGGAAATTCCTGGATTTTGGGGCAAAATGTGGGCTTTTGGTGCGAAATGCGGGAATTTGGGGCAAAAATGGGGGATTTGGGGGGCGAAACGGGGGAATTTGGGGGAAATCACGGGCTTTTGGGGGCAAAATGTGGGATTTTGGTGCGAAATGGGGGAATTTGGGGCAAAATGTGGGAATTTGGGGCAAAAATGCGGGAATTTGGGGGGCGAAACGGGGGAATTTGGGGGAAATCACGGGCTTTTGGGGGCAAAATGTGGGATTTTGGTGCGAAATGGGGGAATTTGGGGCAAAAATGCGGGAATTTGGGGGGCAAAATGGGGGAATTTGGGGAAATCACAGGATTTTGGGAGCAAAATGTGGGATTTTGGTGCGGAATGCGGGAATTTGGGGGGAAAAATGGGGGATTTGTGGGGCAAAATGTGGGAATTTGGGGGGAAATTCCAGGATTTTGGGGCAACAATGTGGGCTTTTGGTGTGAAATGCGGGAATTTGGGCAAAAATGCGGGATTTGGGGGGCAAATTGTGGGAATTTGGGGGAAATCACGGGATTTTGGGGGCAAAATGTGGGATTTTGGTGCGAAATGCGGGAATTTTGGGCAAGAATGGGGGATTTTGGGGGCAAAATGTGGGAATTTGGGGTGAAATCCCGGGATTTTGGGGGCAAAATGTGGGATTTTGGTGTGAAATGGGGGAATTTGGGGCAAAAATGCGGGATTTGGGGGGCAAAATGGGGGAATTTGGGGGGAATCGTTAGATTTCGGGGCAAAATGGGGGATTTTGGTGCGAAATGGGGTAATTTGGGGCAAAAATGCGGGATTTGGCGGGCAAAAGGTGGGAATCTTGGGGGAAATCGCGAGATTTTGGGGGCGAACCTGTGGGGGGTGTGGCGGTGACCAATCCCCGTTCCGGTGTCCGGTCCTCCCGGCCAGCAGGGGGCGGTGTTGGAGACGCCGTTGGGGCCTGTTCACGTGGCGCTGGAGGGCGCGCCCCGCCCTGGTCGCCCCGCCCTGCTGATGCTGCCGGACGTGGGCCACACGCGTGAGTCCCGCCCCCTTCCCCCTCTCCCGCCGCGCCCCTCCCCCGCAGACGCCTCGTGCTTCGCCCCGCTCTTCGCCCACCCCGAGATGCGGGAGGTCGCCAGCCACTTCCTGCTCGTCCACCTCGACCCCCCCGGCATGGAGGTGGGCGCCCCGCCCTACCCCCCGGGGTGCGTCTGCACTCCCCTCTTCCGCTCCCCCCAGTTGACCCCAGTGACTCCCAGTTGACTGCGTTGACCCCACTGCCCCCCCAGTTGACCCCACTGCCCCCCCAGTTGACCCCAGTGACCCCCAGGTTGACCCCACTGACCCCCCTGTTGACCCCACTGCCCCCCCAGTTGACCCCAGTGACTCCCAGTTGACTGCGTTGACCCCTCTGACGACCCGGTTGACCCCACTGCCCCCCCAGTTGACCCCACGGACCCCCCCAGTTGATCCCAGTGACCCCCATTAACCCCCCAGTTGCCCCCATTAACCCCCAGTTGACCCCACTGACCCCCATTAACCCCCAGTTGCCCCCATTAACCCCCAGTTGACCCCCATTGACCCCCATTAACCCCCCGTTGACCCCACTGACCCCCATTAACCCCCAGTTGCCCCCATTAACCCCCCGTTGACCCCCATTAACCCCCAGTTGCCCCCATTAACCCCCGTTGACCCCCATTAACCCCCAGTTGACCCCCATTAACCCCCCGTTGACCCCACTGACCCCCATTAACCCCCAGTTGCCCCCATTAACCCCCAGTTGCCCCCATTAACCCCTTGTTGACCCCCATTGACCCCCCGTTGACCCCACTGACCCCCATTAACCCCCAGTTGCCCCCATTAACCCCTCGTTGACCCCCATTAACCCCTAGTTGACCCCCATTGACCCCCCGTTGACCCCCATTGACCCCCAGTGACCCCCAGTTGACCCCACTGACCCCCATTAACCCCCCGTTGACCCCCATTAATCCCCAGTTGCCCGCATTAACCCCCAGTTGACCCCCATTGACCCCCGTTGACCCCCATTAAGGCCCAGTTGCCCCACATTAACCCCCAGTTGCACCCATTAACCCCCAGTTGACCCCCATTGACGCCTGTTAACCCCCATTAACACCCAGTTGACCCCCATTAACCCCCAGTGACCCCCAGTAACACCTGGTTGCCCCCATTAACACCCAGTTGACCCCCATTAACCCCCAGTTGACCCCCATTGACCCCCCATTGACCCCATTAACCCCCAGTTGACCCCCATTAACCCCCAGTTGACCCCCATTAAACCCCAGTTGACCCCCCGTTGACCCCCATTAACCCCCAGTTGACCCCCATTAAACCCCAGTTGACCCCCCGTTGACCCCCATTAACCCCCAGTTGACCCCCATTAACCCCCAGTTGACCCCACTGACCCCCATTAACCCCCAGTTAACCCCCTGTTGACCCCCATTAACCCCCAGTTGCCCCCATTGACCCCCAGTTGCTTCCCATTAACCCCCAGTTGCCCCCATTAACCCCCAGTTGACCCCCTGTTGACCCCCATTAACCCCCAGTTGCCCCCATTGACCCCCAGTTGCCCCCCATTGACCCCCAGTTTCCCCCATTAACCCCCAGTTGCCCCCCATAAGCCCCCCGTTGACCCCCATTAACCCCCAGTTGACCCCCATTAACCCCCCGTTGACCCCACTGACCCCCATTAACCCCCAGTTGCCCCCCACTAACCCCCAGTTGACCCCCATTAACCCCCAGTTGCCCCCATTAACCCCCAGTTGACCCCACTGACCCCCATTAACCCCCAGTTGCCCCCCACTAACCCCCAGTTGCCCCCATTAACCCCCAGTTGACCCCACTGACCCCCATTAACCCCCAGTTGCCCCCCACTAACCCCCAGTTGCCCCCATTAACCCCCAGTTGACCCTGTCGTCTCTCTGTTGACCCCCCCACCCCTCCCCCCCCCCCAGTTGACCCCCCGCCCCCCCGTCCCCCCACCTCGACCGCCATCACATCGCAGCATCACCCTACGCACCCCTCCCCCCCCCCAACCGCCATCGCTTCACCTCATTGGTCCCCTCGCCCGCCCTCCCCCCACCTCGACCCCCGATTGACCCCTTGCCCCTCCCCCTGTCGCCCCTCCCCCCCCGCCCCCCGCCCCTCCCCCGCAGGTACCAGTACCCCTCCCTGGAGCAACTGGCCGAAATCGTCCCCTGCGTCCTCCGGCACCTCAAGTGAGTGGGCGGGGGGGCGCCCCACGGCGCTGTGGGGCGGGGAGGGGGCCCCTGACCCGTAGCGGGATGGGACGGGGGGGCGGGGCCAGCACCGGCCTGACCCCGCCCACCCCCCCAGCATCGCCAGCGTCGTGGGCATTGGGGTGGGCGCCGGCGCCTTCGTCCTGGCTAAATTTGGGGTGAGATGTGGGGCGGGGCGTCGGGCGGGGCGTGGGGCAGGGCGGGGGGCAGATTTGGGGGGAATGCAGGGCTGCGGGAATCTCGGGGGAGGTTCTGTGGGGCTGGGGGGGGTCGCTATGGGGCTGGGGGGGTCGCTATGGGGCTGGGGGGCGTGGCTGTGGGGCTGGGGGGGTCGCTATGGGGCGGGGGGGTCGCTATGGGGCAGGGGGGCATGGCTGTGGGGCTGGGGGGTCGCTATGGGGCTGGGGGGTCGCTATGGGGCAGAGGGGCATGGCCGTGGGGCGCTATGGGGCTGGAGGAGGTTAGTGGGGTCTCTGGGCACTTGTGGGTCGCTGGGGGGTTGGGGGCTCGGCTATGGGGCTGGGGGGTCGCTATGGGGCTGGGGGGGTCGCTATGGGGCGGGGGGGCATGGCCGTGGGGCGCTATGGGGCTGGAGGAGGTTAGTGGGGTCTCTGGGCACTTGTGGGTCGCTGGGGGGTTGGGGGCTCGGCTGTGGGGCTGGGGGGTCACTATGGGGCAGGGGGGCGTCGCTATGGGGCTGGGGAGTCGCTATGGGGCTGGGGGGTCGCTATGGGGCTGGGGGGGCGTGGCCGTGGGGCGCTATGGGGCTGGAGGAGGTTAGTGGGGTCTCTTGGTTTGGCACTTGTGGGTCGCTGGGGGCTCTCGGGGGGCGTGGCTGTGGGGCTGGGGGGTCGCTATGGGGCTGGGGGGTCGCTATGGGGTGGGAGGGCGTGGCCGTGGGGCGCTATGGGTCTGGCCCTGCCCCACAGCTGCTGCACCCCGAGGCGGTGGAGGGGCTGGTGCTGATCAACATCAACCCCCGCGCCAAGGGCTGGGTGGATTGGGTGGCGCACAAGGTGGGCGGGGCCGGCGGGTGGGGAGGGCCAATGGGGAGAGGGGTGGGGCAGAAGGGGGCGGGGTTTGGGGGGGGTTCCCTGCTGCTGGCCCCGCGGCGCTGTGGGTCGCTTGGGGTCGCGTGTGGCTCACTGTGGGTCCCTATGGGTCGCCGTGGGTCGCTGTGGGTGGCGGTGGGCGGCCGTGGGTCACTGTGGGTCCCTACGGTGTCTGTGGGTGGCTGTGGGTCGCTGTGGGTCCCTACGGTGTTGGTGGGCGGCTGTGGGTCGCTGTGGGTCCCTACGGTAGCTGTGGGTCGCTGTGGGTCCCTACGGTGTCTGTGGGTCGCCGTGGGTCGCTGCGGGTCCCTACGGTGTCTGTGGGTCGCTGTGGGTCGTGGTGGGTCCCTACGGTCGCTGTGGGTCGCTGTGGGTCCCTACGGTGTCTGTGGGTCGCTGTGGGTCGCTGTGGGTCCCTACGGTGTCTGTGGGTCGCTGTGGGTCGTGGTGGGTCCCTACGGTGTCTGTGGGTCGCCGTGGGTCGCTGTGGGCCGCTGTGGGTCCCTACGGTGTCTGTGGGTCGCTGTGGGTCGCTGTGGGTCCCTACGGTGTCTGTGGGTCGCTGTGGGTCGCTGTGGGTCCCTACGGTGTCTGTGGGTCGCCGTGGGTCGCTGTGGGCCGCTGTGGGTCCCTACGGTGTCTGTGGGTCACTGTGGGTCGCTGTGGGTCACGGTGGGTCCCTACGGTGTCTGTGGGTCGCTGTGGGTCGCTGTGGTGTCTGTGGGTCGCTGTGGGTCGCTGTGGGTCACTGTGGGTCACTGTCGTGTCTGTGGGTCGCTGTGGGTCGCTGTGGGTCCCTACGGTGTCTGTGGGTCGCTGTGGGTCGCTGTGGGTCCCTACGGTGTCTGTGGGTCGCTGTGGGTCGCTGTGGGTCGCTGTGGGTCACTGTGGGTCACTGTGGTGTCTGTGGGTCGCCGTGGGTCACTGTGGGCCGCTGTGGGTCCCTACGGTGTCTGTGGGTCGCTGTGGGTCGCTGTGGGTCCCTACGGTGTCTGTGGGTCGCTGTGGGTCGCTGTGGGTCCCTACGGTGTCTGTGGGTCGCCGTGGGTCGCTGTGGGCCGCTGTGGGTCCCTACGGTGTCTGTGGGTCACTGTGGGTCGCTGTGGGTCACGGTGGGTCCCTACGGTGTCTGTGGGTCGCTGTGGGTCGCTGTGGTGTCTGTGGGTCGCTGTGGGTCGCTGTGGGTCACTGTGGGTCACTGTCGTGTCTGTGGGTCGCTGTGGGTCGCTGTGGGTCCCTACGGTGTCTGTGGGTCGCTGTGGGTCGCTGTGGGTCCCTACGGTGTCTGTGGGTCGCTGTGGGTCGCTGTGGGTCGCTGTGGGTCCCTACCGTGTCTGTGGGTGTCTGTGGGTCGCCGTGGGTCGCCGTGGGTCGCTGTGGGTCCCTACGGTGTCTGTGGGTCGCTGTGGGTCGCGGTGGGTCCCTACGGTGTCTGTGGGTGCCGGTGGATCGCGGTGGGTCGCCGTGGGTCGCCGTGGGTCCCACGGGTGCCCCCCCAGCTGTCGGGCCTGACGTCCTCCAGCAGCGAGCTCATCCTGGCGCACCTCTTCACGCAGGTCGGGCGGGGGGGCACTTGGGGGTCCCGTGGGGGGCCACTTGTGGGTCCGGGGGGCGCTTGGGGGTCTGGGGAGGGCCACTTGTGGGTCTTGGGGGTCAGTTTTGGGGGCCCTCAAGGGGCACTTGGGGGGCCTGTGGGGGGCACTTGGGGGGCCCAGAGTCCACCTGGAGGCCCCAAGGGCCACTTGTGGGTCGGGGGGGGCACTTATGGGTCAGGGAGCTCAGTTAAGGGTTGGGGGAGGGTCACTTGTGGGTCACAGGGTGGGGGCGGGGTGGGGGCGGGGCTGTGACATGGGGGCGTGGCAGGGGCGGGGCGGGGGCGGGGCTGTGACGCGCGGGCCGCAGGAGGAGCTGGCGGCCGCCCCTCCCCCGGTGCAGCAGGCCCGGCGGCGGCTGGGGGCGGCGCCCAACGCCCCCCTGCTCTGGGCCATGTACAACAGGTACTGGGCAAACTGGGGGCGCTGCGGCGGGGCTGCGGGGCACTGGGACTGCCCTCGGAGCACTGGGATCGAGCTGGGATTGAACTGGGAGGGAACTGGGAGGGGCTGGAATGGAACTGGGGGGACTGGTGGGGACTGGGAGGGGACTGGGAGGGACTGGGAGGGGACTGGGACTGGGCTAGGAGGACTGGGACTGAACTGGGATTGAACCGGGGCGGACTGGGAGGGAACTGGGGGGGCTGGGAGGGGCTGGGAGGGACTGGGATTGGGCTAGGAGGACTGGCATCGAACTGGGATTGAACTGGGATTGAACCGGGGGGGACTGGGAGGGAACTGGGGGGGGACTGGGACTGGGCTAGGAGCACTGGGATTGAACCGGGGGGGGACTGGGATGGAACTGGGGGGACTGGGGGGGGACTGGGGGGGACTGGGGGGGGACTGGCAGGGGACTGCGAGGGGACTGGGGGGGACTGCGAGGGGACTGGGGGGGACTGGGATTGAACTGGGATTGAACCGGGGGGGATTGGGAGGGAACTGGGAGGGACTGGGACTGGGCTAGGAGGACTGGGACTGAACTGGGATTGAACCGGGGGGGACTGGGATCGAACTGGGGGGGCTGGGAGGGACTGGGAGGGGACTGGGGGGGGTCTGGGATGGGATTTGGGGGCACTGGGATCAGACTGGGATGGAGTGGGAGGGTACTGGGGAAACTGGGATCAAACTGGGAGGAATTGGAATTGAACTGGGATGGAGCTGGGGGGGTACCGGGGGGCTGGGAGGGACTGGGAGCAACTGGGATTGAGCTGAGGGGAACTGGAAGGGAACTGGGAGGGACTGGGAGAGAACTGGGAGGGAACTGGGGAGAAAACAGGGGGAACTGGGATCAAACTGGGAGGCACTAGGATGAACTGGGACACCCCCCTTGCAGCCGCGGGGACCTGGGCCTGCAGCGCAGCGGGGCCAACAGCCTGCGGTGAGTGACCCCTGACCCCTGACCCCACGTGACCCCCGTGACCCCCCGTGACCCCCGTGACCCCCCCGCGACCCCTGACCTTTGCCCCCCCAGCTGCCCGGTGCTGCTGGTGGTGGGCGACAACTCCCCCCACAAGGACGCCATGGTGAGTGACGTCACTGGTGATGTCACCGGGCCTCCTGTGATGTCACCGGGCCTCCTCTGAGGTCACATGACACCCCCCATGGGGTCACACAGGGTCAGAGGTCATGGGGTCAGAGGTCATGGGGTCACAGAGGGTCAGAGGTCACGGGGGGTCAGAGGACTGCTGGGGGGGGGGACCGGGCCTTACCGGGGTCGCGAGGTCAGAGGTCAGCCAGGGGTCAGAGGTCACCGGGGAGGGGTCGGAGGTCACGGCCCCACCCGCGCAGCCGGCCAAGCTCACGAGGCCTTCAAGTACTTCCTGCAGGGCATGGGCTACCGTGAGTACCGCCTAACGAGCCACCGCTAATTAACACTCCTGGGGGGGTAATTAGCGCTCGGGGCGGGTAATTAAGCCGCTCTGCATAATTAATTACCGCCGGGGTGGGGGGCTCGTTTGCGTGCTGGAAGGGGAAAACTCAGCTGAGGCGGGGGAGTTAATTACACCGGGGGGGGGGGTAATTAGCGGTGCAATTAATTAACCTGGACCTGGGGGAGTAATTAGCTGCTGTGAGGCAGGAATTAATTGACCTGAGGCTTAATTAACGCTCTCAGTTCTAATTAACATCACCTCCCCCCTCCACCCAGGGCAATTAAATGCAGTTCCGGGAGGCGGGGGCGTGGCCGGGGGGAGGAGGGGGCGTGGCCCGGGGGGGAGGAGGGGCGTGGCCCGGGGGGGAGGAGGGGGCGTGGCCCGGGGGGGGGAGGAGGGGCGTGGCCCGGGGGTGGAGGAGGGGGGCGTGGCCCGGGGGTGGAGGAGGGGGCGTGGCCCGGGGGGGAGGAGGGGGCGTGGCCCGGGGGGGAGGAGGGGCCGTGGCCCGGGGGGGAGGAGGGGCCGTGGCCCGGGGGGAGGAGGGGGCGTGGCCCGGGGGAGGAGGGGCGTGGCCCGGGGGAGCGGAGGAGGGGGCGTGGCCCGGGGGGGAGGAGGGGGCGTGGCCCGGGAGGGAGGAGGGGGCGTGGCCCGGGGGGAGGAGGGGGCGTGGCCCGGGAGGGAGGAGGGGGCGTGGCCCGGGAGGAGGAGGGGGCGTGGCCCGGGAGGGAGGAGGGGGCGTGGCCCGGGAGGGAGGAGGGGGCGTGGCCCGGGAGGGAGGAGGGGGCGTGCCCGGGAGGGAGGAGGGGGCGTGGCCCGGGAGGGAGGAGGGGGGCGTGGCCCGGGAGGGAGGAGGGGGCGTGGCCCGGGAGGGAGGAGGGGGCGTGGCCCGAGGAGGGAGGAGGGGGCGTGGCCCGGGGGGAGGAGGGGGCGTGGCCGGGGGGGGAGGAGGGGGGCGTGGCCCAGGAGGGAGGAGGGGGCGTGGCCCGGGAGGGAGGAGGGGGCGTGGCCCGGGGGGAGGGAGGGGGCGTGGCCCGGGAGGGAGGAGGGGGCGTGGCCCGGGGGGAGGGGGGGCGTGGCCCGGGGCACCACCTGGCGCCCGGGGGAGGCGTGGCCCGGGGTGGGAGGGAGGGGGGTGGGCGTGGCGGGGAGGGGAGGGGCGGGCCGCGGCCCTGGGCCCCCCCCTCCCCGCAGTGGCGGCGGCGGCCATGACGCGGCTGTCGCGCTCCCCGCACCGCCTCGCTCTCCAGCGCGGCCTCGGGGGACGGGGGGCGGGGCCGCAGCCTGTCCCGCGGCAGCCTGGGGGGGGCGGGGCGCCCCCCGCCCCCTGAGGGACCCCCCCCGGGACCGCGCTCCATCCCCCCAAATCCA